>NW_027513783.1:87188-137877 GCF_048772815.1 Callospermophilus lateralis
GATGAACAAAAATTGGTTAGCCAAGTGGGAATTGTGTGCTGATCATTACCACCAAGTATCATCAAGTTTGGGTGAAAAAATATTTGCTGGTATTTTGGAAACTCGATATTTCTTAGAATCTTGGCAACCCATCTCAATGAAAGTGCTTTTCCACAGTCTGTGCCTAGGGCTACTTGAAAAGGAAACAAACCAGAGAGACAAAACTGAGAACTCCTTTATTTTGTAAAGTTTCAAGGAGATACTACAAAGCATGTTGGATTTAGAGTTCCAAATTCATCTATCTATATAGGAGAGAACAAAGGGAAACCTAAATATAAAAAACTGCTACTGTACACGAACGCTTCAACCTAGAAGAACTAAATTTGGTGAGCCATGTGGCATTTGTGTACTGATCATTAGCAACAAGTATCATCAAGATTGGGTGAAAAAATATTTGCTGGTATTTCGGAAACTCGTTATTTCTTAGAAGCTTGGCAACCCCTCTCATTGAAAGTGCTTTTCCACAGTCTGTGCCTAGGGCTACTTGTAGAGGAAACAAACCATAGAGACAAAACTGAGAACTCCTTTATTTTGTAAAGTTTCAAGGTGCTACTACAAAGCATGTTTTATTTAGAGTTCCAAATTCATCTTTCTATATAGGAGAGAACAGAGGGAAACCTAAATATAAAAACTGTTACTGTAGACGAACGCTTCAACCTAGAAGAACAAAATTTGGTAAGCCAAGTGGGATTTGTATACTAATCATTACCACCAAGTATCATCAAGTTTGGGTGAAAAAATATTTGCTGGTATTTCCGAAACTCGTTATTTCTTAGAAGCTTGGCAACCCCTTTCAATGAAAGTGCTTTTCCACAGTCTGTGCCTAGGGCTACTTGAAGAGGATACAAAACATAGTGACAAATCTGAGAACTCCTTTATTTTGTCAAGTTTCAAAGAGCTACTACAAACCATGATGGATTTAGAGTTCCAAATTCATCTATCTGTATAGGAGAGAACAGAGGGAAACCTAAATATAAAAACTGCTACTGTACTCGAACGCTTCAACCTAGAAGAACTAAATTTGGTGAGCCAAGTGGGATTTGTGTACTGATCATTAGCAACAAGTATCATCAAGATTGGGTGAAAAAATATTTGCTGGTATTTCGGAAACTCATTATTTCTTAGAAGCTTGGCAACCCCTCTCAATGAAAGTGCTTTTCCACAGTCTGTGCCTAGGGCTACTTGAAGAGGAAACACACCATAGAGACAAAACTGAGAACTCCTTTATTTTTTCAAGTTTCAAGGAGCTACTACAAAGCATGTTGGATTTAGAGTTCCAAATTCATCCATCTATATAGGAGAGAACAGAGGGAAACCTAAATATAAAAACTGCTACTGTAGACGAACGCTTCAACCTAGAAGAACAAAATTTGGTAAGCCAAGTGGGATTTGTATACTAATCATTACCACCAAGTATCATCAAGTTTGGGTGAAAAAATATTTGCTGGTATTTCCGAAACTCGTTATTTCTTAGAAGCTTGGCAACCCCTTTCAATGAAAGTGCTTTTCCACAGTCTGTGCCTAGGGCTATTGAAGAGGATACAAAACATAGTGACAAATCTGAGAACTCCTTTATTTTGTCAAGTTTCAAAGAGCTACTAGAAACCATGTTGGATTTAGAGTTCCAAATTCATCTATCTATATAGGAGAGAACAGAGAGAAACCTAAATATAAAAACTGCTACTGTAGACGAACGCTTCAACCTAGAAGACCAAATTTGGTGAGCCAAGTGGGATTTGTGTACTGATCATTACCACCAAGTATCAACAAGATTGTGTGAAAAAATATTTGGTGGTATTTCGGAAACTCGTTATTTCTTAGAAGCTTGACAACCCATCTCAATGAAAGTGCTTTCCACAGTCTGTGCCTAGGGCTACTTTAAAAGGAAACAAACCATAGAGACAAAACTGAGAACTCCTTTATTTTGCCAAGTTTCAAAGAGCTACTACAAACCATGTTGGATTTAGAGTTCCAAATTCATCTATCTATATAGGAGTGAACAGAGGGAAACCTAAATATAAAAACTGCTACTGTACACGAACGCTTCAACCTAGAAGAACTAAATTTGGTGAGCCAAGTAGGATTTGTGTACTGATCATTATCAACAAGTATCCTAAAGATTGGGTGAAAAAATATTTGCTGGTATTTCGGAAAATCGTTATTTCTTAGAAGCTTGTCATCCCCTCTCAATGAAAGTGCTTTTCCACAGTCTGTGCCTTGGGCTACTTGAAGAGGAAACAAACCATAGAGACAAAACTGAGAACTCCTTTATTTTGTCAAGTTTCAAGGAGCTACTACAAAGCATGTTGGATTTATAGTTCCAAATTCATCTTTCTATATAGGAGAGAACAGAGGGAAACCTAAATATAAAAACGGCTACTGTAGAACAACGCTTCAACCTAGAAGAACAAAATTTGGTAAGCCAAGTGGGATTTGTATACTAATCATTACCACCAAGTATCATCAAGTTTGGGTGAAAAAATATTTGCTGGTATTTCCGAAACTCGTTATTTCTTAGAAGCTTGGCAACCCATCTCAATTAAAGTGCTTTCCACAGTCTGTGCCTAGGGCTACTTGAAGAGGAAACAAACCATAGAGACAAATCTGAGAACTCCTTTATTTTGTCAAGTTTCAAAGAGCTACTACAAACCATATTGGATTTAGAGTTCCAAATTCATCTATCTATATAGGAGAGAACAGAGATAAACCTAAATATAAAGACTGCTACTGTAGACGAACGCTTCAACCTTGAAGACCAAATTTGGTGAGCCAAGTGGGATTTGTGTACTGATCATTACCACCAAGTATCAACAAGATTGTGTGAAAAAATATTTGCTGGTATTTCGGAAACTCGTTATTTCTTAGAAGCTTGACAACCCATCTCAATGAAAGTGCTTTCCACAGTCTGTGCCTAGGGCTACTTGAATAGGAAACAAATCATAGAGACAAAACTGAGAACTCCTTTATTTTGTCAAGTTTCAAAGAGCTACTACAAACCATGTTGGATTTAGAGTTCCAAATTTATCTATCTATATATGAGAGAACAGAGTGACACCTAAACATAAAAACTGCTACTGTAGACGAACGCTTCAACCTAGAAGAACAAAATTTGGTGAGCCAAGTGGGACTTGTGTACTGATCATTACCACCACGTATCATCAAGATTGGGTGAAAAAATATTTGCTGGTATTTCGGAAACTCGTTATGTCTTAGAAGCTTGGCAACCCCTCTCAATGAAAGTGCTTTTCCACAGACTGTGCCGAGGGCTACTTGAAGAGGAAACAAACCATAGCGACAAAACTGAGAACTCTTTATTTTTTCAAGTTTCAAAGAGCTACTACAAACCATGTTGGATTTAGAGTTCCAAATTCATCTATCTGTATAGGAGAGAACAGAGGGAAACCTAAATATAAAAACTGCTACTGTACACGAACGCTTCAACCTAGAAGAACAAAATTTGGTAAGCCAAGTGGGATTTGTATACTAATCATTACCACCAAGTATCATCAAGTTTGGGTGAAAAAATATTTGCTGGTGTTTCCGAAACTCGTTATTTCTTAGAAGCTTGGCAACCCATCTCAATGAAACTGCTTTCCGCAGTCTGTGCCTAGGGCTAATTGAAGAGGAAACAAATCATAGAGACAAATCTGAGAACTCCTTTATTTTGTCAAGTTTCAAAGAGCTACACAAACCATGTTGGATTTAGAGTTCCAAATTCATCTACCTATATAGGAGAGAACAGAGAGAAACCTAAATATAAAAACTGCTACTGTAGACGAACGCTTCAACCTAGAAGAACAAAATTTGGTGACCCAATTGGTATTTGTGTACTGATCATTACCACCACGTATCAACAAGATTGTGTGAAAAAATATTTGCTGGTATTTCGGTAACTCGTTATTTCTTAGAAGCTTGGGAACCCCTCTCAATGAAAGTGCTTTTCCACAGTCTGTGCCTAGGGCTACTTGAAGAGGAAACAAACCATAGCGACAAAACAGAGAACTCCTTTATTTTTTCAAGTTTCAAAGAGCTACTACAAACCATGTTGGATTTAGAGTTCCAAATTCATCTATCTATATGGGAGAGAACAGAGGGAAACCTAAATATAAAACCTGCTACTGTAGACGAACGCTTCAACCTAGAAGAACAAAATTTGGGGAGCCAAGTGGGATTTGTGTCCTGATCATTACCACCAAGTATTATCAAGACTGTGTGAAAAATATTTGCTGGTATTTTGGAAACTCGTTATTTCGTAGAAGCTTGGCAACCCCTCTCAATGAAATTGCTTTACACAGTCTGTGCCTAGGGCTACTTGAAGAGGAAACAAAACATAGAGAGAAAACTGAGAACTCCTTTATTTTGTCAAGTTTTAAAGAGCTACTACAAACCATGTTGGATTTAGAGTTCCAAATTCATCTATCTGTATAGGAGAGCACAGAGGGAAACCTAAATATAAAAACTGCTACTGTACACGAACGCTTCAACCTAGAAGAACTAAATTTGGTGAGCCAAGTGGGATTTGTGTACTGATCATTAGCAACAAGTATCATCAAGATTGGGTGAAAAAATATTTGCTGGTATTTCGGAAACTCGTTATTTCTTAGAAGCTTGGCAACCCCTCTCAATGAAAATGCTTTTCCACAGTCTGTGCCTAGGACTACTTGAAGAGGAAACAAACCATAGAGACAAAACTGAGAACTCCTTTATTTTGTCAAGGTTCAAGGAGCTACTACAAATCATGTTGGATTTAGAGTTCCAAATTCATCTATCTATATGTGAGAGAACAGACGGACACCTAAATATAAAACCTGCTACTGTAGACGAACGCTTCAACCTAGAAGATCAAAATTTGGTAAGCCAAGTTGGATTTGTGTACTGATCATTACCACCAAGTATTATCAAGATTGGGTGAAAAAATATTTGCTGGTATTTTGGAAACTCGTTATTTCGTAGAAGCTTGGCAACCCCTCTCAATGAAAGTGCTTTACACAGTCTGTGCGTAGGGCTACTTGAAGTGGAAACAAACCATAGAGACAAAACTGAGAACTCCTTTATTTTGTCAAGTTTCAAAGAGCTACTACAAACCATGTTGGATTTAGAGTTCCAAATTCATCTATCTGTATAGGAGAGAACAGAGGGAAACCTAAATATAAAAACTGCTACTGTAGACGAACGCTTCAACCTAGAAGAACAAAATTTGGTGAGCCAGGTGGGATTTGTGTACTGATCATTACCACCAAGTATCAACAAGGTTGTGTGAAAAAATATATGCTGGTATTTCGGAAACTCGTTATTTCTTAGAAGCTTGGCAACCCATCTCAATGAAAGTGCTTTCCACAGTCTGTGCCTAGGGCTACTTTAAGAGGAAACAATCCATAGAGACAAAACTGAGACTCCTTTATTTTGTCAAGTTTCAAAGAGCTACTACAAACCATGTTGGATTAAGAGTTCCAAATTCATCTATCTATATAGGAGAGAACAGAGGGAAACCTAAATATAAAAACTGCTACTGTAGACGAACGCTTCAACCTAGAAAAACAAAATTTGGTAAGCCACGTGGGATTTGTGTACTGATCACTACCACCAAGTATCATCAAGATTGGGTGAAAAAATATTTGCTGGTATTTTGGAAACTCGTTATTTCTTAGAAGCTTGGCAACCCCTCTCAATGAAAGTGCTTTTCCACAGTCTGTGCCTAGGGCTACTTGAAGAGGGAACAAACCATAGAGACAATCTGAGACCTCCTTTATTTTGTCAAGTTTCAAAGAGCTACTACATACCATGTTGGATTTAGAGGTCCAAATTCATCTATCTATATAGGAGAGAACAGAGAGAAACCTAAATATGAAAACTGCTACTTTAGACGAACGCTTCAACCTAGAAGAACAAAATTTGGTGAGCCAAGTGGGATTTGTGTACTGATCATTACCACCAAGCATCATCAAGATTGGGTGAAAAAATATTTGCTGGTATTTCGGAAACTCGTTATTTCTTAGAAGCTTGCGAAACCCCTCTCAATGAAAGTGCTTTTCCACAGTCTGTGCCTGGGGCTACTTGAATAGGAAACAAACCATAGCGACAAAACAGTGAACTCCTTTATTTTGTCAAGTTTCAAATAGCTACTACAAATTATGTTGGATTTAGAGTTCCAAATTCATCTTTCTATATAGGAGAGAACAGAGGGAAACCTAAATATAAAAACTGCTACTGTAGACGAACGCTTCAACCTAGAAGAACAAAATTTGGTCAGCCAAGTGGGATTTGTGTACTGATCATTAGCAACAAGTATCATCAAGTTTGGGTGAAAAAATATTCGCTGTTATTTCGGAAACTCGTTATTTCTTAGAAGCTTGGCAACCCCTCTCAATGAAAGTGCTTTTCCACAGTCTATGTCTAGGGCTTCTTGAAGAGGAAACAACCCATAGAGACAAATCTTAGAACTCCTTTATTTTGTCAAGTTTCAAAGAGGTACTGCAAACCATGTTGGATTTAGAGTTCCAAATTCATCTATCTATATAGGAGAGAACAGAGAGAAACCTAAATATAAAAACTGCTACTGTAGACGAACGCTTCAACCTAGAAGACCAAAATTTGGTGAGAGAAGTGGGATTTGTATACTGATCATTACCACCAAGTATCAACAAATTTGTGTGAAAAAATATTTGCTGGTATTTCGGAAACTCGTTATTTCTTAGAAGCTTGGCAACCCATCTCAATGAAAGTGCTCTCCACAGTCTGTGCCTAGGGCTACTTTAAGAGGAAACAAACCATAGAGACAAAACTGAGAACTCCTTTATTTTGTCAAGTTTCAAAGAGCTACTACAAACCATGTTGGATTTAGAGTTCCAAATTCATCTATCTATATAGGAGAGAACAGAAAATAACCTAAATATAAAAACTGCTACTGTAGACGAACGCTTCAACCTAGAAGAACAAAATTTGTTGAGCCAAGTGGGATTTGTGTACTGATCATTACCACCAAGTATCATCAAGATTGGGTGAAAAAATATTTGCTGGTATTTCGGAAACTCGTTATTTCTTAGAATCTTGGCAACCCCTCTCAATGAAAGTGCTTTTCCACAGTGTGCCTATGGCTACTTGAAGAGTAAACAAACCATAGAGACAAATCTGAGACCTCCTTTATTTTGTCAAGTTTCAAAGAGCTACTACAAACCATGTTGGATTTAGAGTTCCAAATTCATCTATCTATATAGGAGAGAACAGAGAGAAACCAAAATATAAAAACTACTATTGTAGACGAACGCTTCAACCTAGAGGAACAAAATTTGGTGAGAGAAGTGGGATTTGTGTACTGATCATTACCACCAAGTATCAACAAGATTGTGTGAAAAAATATTTGCTGGTATTTCGGAAACTCGTTATTTCTTGGAAGCTTGGCAACCCCTTTCAATGAAAGTGCTTTTCCCGAGTCTCTGCCTAGGGCTACTTAAAGAGGAAACAAACCATAGAGATAAAACTGAGAACTCCTTTATTTTGTCAAGTTTCAAAGAGCTACTACAAACCATGTTGGATTTAGAGTTCCAAATTCATCTATCTATATAGGAGAGAACAGAGGGAAACCTAAATATAAAAACTGCTACTGTAGACGAACAATTCAACCTAGAAGAACAAAATTTGGTGAGCCAAGTGGGATTTGTGTACTGATCATTACCACCAAGTATCATCAAGATTGGGTGAAAAAATATTTGCTGGTATTTCGGAAACTCGTTATTTCTTAGAAGCTTGGCAACCCCTCTCAATGAAAGTGCTTTTCCACAGTCTGTGCCTAGGGCTACTTGAAGAGGAAACAAACCATAGAGACAAATCTGAGAACTCCTTTTTTTTGTCAAGTTTCAAAGAGGTACTACAAACCATGTTGGATTTAGAGTTCCAAATTCATCTATCTATATAGGAGAGAACAGAGAGAAACCTAAATATAAAAACTGCTACTGTAGACGAACGCTTCAACCTAGAAGACCAAAATTTGGTGAGCCAAGTGGGATTTGTATACTGATCATTACCACCAAGTATCAACAAGATTGTGTGAAAAAATATTTGCTGGTATTTCGGAAACTCGTTATTTCTTAGAAGCTTGGCAACCCATCTCAATGAAAGTGCTTTTCCACAGTCTGTGCCTGGGGCTACTTGAAGAGGAAACAAACCATAGCGACAAAACTGAGAACTCCTTTATTTTGTCAAGTTTCAAAGAGCTACTACAAACCATGTTGGATTTAGAGTTCCAAATTCATATTTCTATATAGGAGAGAACAGAGGGAACCCTAAATATAAAAACTGCTACTGTAGACGAACGCTTCAACCTAGAAGAACAAAATTTGGTGAGCCAAGTGGGATTTGTGTACAGATTATTACCACCAAGTATCATCAAGATTGGGTGAAAAAATATTTGCTGGTATTTCGGAAAGTCGTTATTTCTTAGAAGCTTGGCAACCCCTCTCAATGAAAGTGCTTTTCCACAGTCTGTGCCTAGGGCTACTTGAAGAGGAAACAAACCATAGAGACAAATCTGAGAACTCCTTTATTTTGTCAAGTTTCAAAGAGCTACTACAAACCATGTTGGATTTAGAGTTCCAAATTCATCTATCTATATATGAGAGAACGGAGTGAAACCTAAATATAAAAACTGCTACTGTAGACGAACGCTTCAACCTAGAAGAACAAAATTTGGTGAGCCAAGTGGGATTTGTGTACTGATCATTACCACGAAGTATCATCAAGATTGGGTGAAAAAACTATTTGCTGGTATTTCGGAAACTCGTTATTTCTTAGAAGCTTGGGAACCCCTCTCAATGAAAGTGCTTTTCCACAGTCTGTGTCTAGGGCTTCTTGAAGAGGAAACAAACCATAGAGACAAATCTTAGAACTCCTTTATTTTGTCAAGTTTCAAAGAGGTACTACAAACCATGTTGGTTTCAGAGTTCCAAATTCATCTATCTATATAGGAGAGAACAGAGAGAAACCTAAATATAAAAACTGCTACTGTAGACGAACGCTTCAACCTAGAAGACCAAAATTTGGTGAGCCAAGTGGGATTTGTATACTGATCATTACCACCAAGTATCAACAAGTTTGTGTGAAAAAATATTTGCTGGTATTTCGGAAACTCGTTATTTCTTAGAAGCTTGGCAACCCATCTCAATGAAAGTGCTCTCCACAGTCTGTGCCTAGGGCTTCTTTAAGAGGAAACAAACCATAGAGACAAAACGGAGAACTCCGTTATTTTGTAAAGTTTCAAAGAGCTACTACAAACCATGTTGGATTTAGAGTTCCAAATTCATCTTTCTATATAGGAGAGAACAGAGGGAAACCTAAATATAAAAACTGCTATTGTAGACGAACGCTTCAATCTAGAAGAACAAAATTTGGTGAGCCAAGTGGGATTTGTGTACTGATCATTACCACCAAGTATCATCAAGATTGGGTGAAAAAATATTTGCTGGTATTTCGGAAACTCGTTATTTCTTGGAAGCTTGGCAACCCCTTTCAATTAAAGTGCTTTTCCCGAGTCTCTGCCTAGGGCTACATAAAGAGGAAACAAACCATAGAGATAAAACTGAGAATTCCTTTATTTTGTCAAGTTTCAAAGAGCTACTACAAACCATGTTGGATTTAGAGTTCCAAATTCATCTATCTATATATGAGAGAACAGAGTGAAACCTAAATATAAAAACTGCTACTGTAGACGAACGCTTCAACCAAGAAGAACAAAATTTGGTGAGCCAAGTGGGATTTGTGTACTGATCATTACCACCAAGTATCATCAAGATTGGGTGAAAAAATATTTGCTGGTATTTCGGAAACTCGTTATTTCTTAGAAGCTTGGCAACCCGTCTCAATGAAAGTGCTTTTCCACAGTCTGTGCCTATGGCTACTTGAAGAGGAAACAAACCATAGAAACAAATCTGAGACCTCCTTTATTTTGTCAAGTTTCAAAGAGCTACTACAAACCATGTTGAATTTAGAGTTCCAAATTCATCTTTCTATATAAGAGAGAACAGAGGGAAACCAAAATATAAAAACTGCTATTGTAGACGAACGCTTCAACCTAGAGGAACAAAATTTGGTGAGCCAAGTGGGATTTGTGTACTGATCATTACCACCAAGTATCAACAAGATTGTGTGAAAAAATATTTGCTGGTATTTCGGAAACTCGTTATTTCTTAGAAGCTTGGCAACCCCTCTCAATGAAAGTGCTTTTCCACAGTCTGTGTCTAGGGCTACATGAAGAGGAAAGAAACCATAGAGACAAATCTTAGAACTCCTTTATTTTGTCAAGTTTCAAAGAGCTACTACAAACCATGTTGGATTTAGAGTTCCAAATTCATCTATCTATATATGAGAGAACAGAGTGAAACCTAAATATAAAAACTGCTACTGTAGACGAACGCTTCAACCAAGAAGAACAAAATTTGGTGAGCCAAGTGGGATTTGTGTACTGATCATTACCACCAATTATCATCAAGATTGGGTGAAAAAATATTTGCTGGTATTTCGGAAACTCGTTATTTCTTAGAAGCTTGGCAACCCATCTCAATGAAAGTGCTTTCCACAGTCTGTGCCTGGGGCTACTTGAAGAGGAAACAAACCATAGCGACAAAACTGAGAACTCCTTTATTTTGTCAAGTTTCAAAGAGCTACTACAAACCATGTGGGATTTAGAGTTCCAAATTCATCTTTCTATATAGGAGAGAACAGAGGGAAACCTAAATATAAAAACTGCTACTGTAGATGAACGCTTCAACCTAGAAGAACAAAATTTGGTGAGCCAAGTGGAATTTGTGTACTGATCATTAGCAACAAGTATCATAACGATTGGGTGAAAAAATATTCGCTGGTATTTCGGAAACTCGTTATTTCTTAGAAGTTTGGGAACCCCTCTCAATGAAAGTGCTTTTCCACAGTCTGTGCCTGGGGCTACTTGAAGAGGAAACAAACCATAGCGACAAAACTGAGAACTCCTTTATTTTGTCAAGTTTCAAAGAGCTACTACAAACCATGTTGGATTAAGAGTTCCAAATTCATCTATCTATATAGGAGAGAACAGAGGGAAACCTAAATATAAAAACTGCTACTGTAGACGAACGCTTCAACCTAGAATAACAAAATTTGGTAAGCCACGTGGGATTTGTGTACTGATCACTACCACCAAGTATCATCAAGATTGGGTGAAAAAATATTTGCTGGTATTTTGGAAACTCATTATTTCTTAGAAGCTTGGCAACCCCTCTCAATGAAAGTGCTTTTCCACAGTCTGTGCCTAGGGCTACTTGAAGAGGGAACAAACCATAGAGACAATCTGAGACCTCCTTTATTTTGTCAAGTTTCAAAGAGCTACTACATACCATGTTGGATTTAGAGGTCCAAATTCATCTATCTATATAGGAGAGAACAGAGAGAAACCTAAATATGAAAACTGCTACTTTAGACGAACGCTTCAACCTAGAAGAACAAAATTTGGTGAGCCAAGTGGGATTTGTGTACTGATCATTACCACCAAGCATCATCAAGATTGGGTGAAAAAATATTTGCTGGTATTTCGGAAACTCGTTATTTCTTAGAAGCTTGCGAAACCCCTCTCAATGAAAGTGCTTTTCCACAGTCTGTGCCTGGGGCTACTTGAATAGGAAACGAACCATAGCGACAAAACAGTGAACTCCTTTATTTTGTCAAGTTTCAAAGAGCTACTACAAATTATGTTGGATTTAGAGTTCCAAATTCATCTTTCTATATAGGAGAGAACAGAGGGAAACCTAAATATAAAAACTGCTACTGTAGACGAACGCTTCAACCTAGAAGAACAAAATTTGGTCAGCCAAGTGGGATTTGTGTACTGATCATTAGCAACAAGTATCATCAAGATTGGGTGAAAAAATATTCGCTGTTATTTCGGAAACTCGTTATTTCTTAGAAGCTTGGCAACCCCTCTCAATGAAAGTGCTTTTCCACAGTCTGTGCCTAGGGCTACTTGAAGAGGAAACAAACCATAGAGACAAATCTGAGAACTCCTTTATTTTGTCAAGTTTCAAAGAGCTACTACAAACCATGTTGGATTTAGAGTTCCAAATTCATCTATCTATATATGAGAGAACAGAGTGAAACCTAAATATAAAAACTGCTACTGTAGACGAATGCTTCAACCTAGAAGAACAAAATTTGCTGAGCCAAGTGGGATTTGTGTACTGATCATTAGCAACAAGTATCATCAAGATTGGGTGAAAAAATATTCGCTGTTATTTCGAAAAACTCGTTATTTCTTAGAAGCTTGGCAACCCCTCTCAATGAAAGTGCTTTTCCACAGTCTATGTCTAGGGCTTCTTGAAGAGGAAACAACCCATAGAGACAAATCTTAGAACTCCTTTATTTTGTCAAGTTTCAAAGAGGTACTACAAACCATGTTGGATTTAGAGTTCCAAATTCATCTATCTATATAGGAGAGAACAGAGAGAAACCTAAATATAAAAACTGCTACTGTAGACGAACGCTTCAACCTAGAAGACCAAAATTTGGTGAGAGAAGTGGGATTTGTATACTGATCATTACCACCAAGTATCAACAAATTTGTGTGAAAAAATATTTGCTGGTATTTCGGAAACTCGTTATTTCTTAGAAGCTTGGCAACCCATCTCAATGAAAGTGCTCTCCACAGTCTGTGCCTAGGGCTTCTTTAAGAGGAAACAAACTATAGAGACAAAACTGAGAACTCCTTTATTTTGTCAAGTTTCAAAGAGCTACTACAAACCATGTTGGATTTAGAGTTCCAAATTCATCTATCTATATAGGAGAGAACAGAAAGAAACCTAAATATAAAAACTGCTACTGTAGACGAACGCTTCAACCTAGAAGAACAAAATTTGTTGAGCCAAGTGGGATTTGTGTACTGATCATTACCACCAAGTATCATCAAGATTGGGTGAAAAAATATTTGCTGGTATTTCGGAAACTCGTTATTTCTTAGAATCTTGGCAACCCCTCTCAATGAAAGTGCTTTTCCACAGTCTGTGCCTATGGCTACTTGAAGAGTAAACAAACCATAGAGACAAATCTGAGACCTCCTTTATTTTGTCAAGTTTCAAAGAGCTACTACAAACCATGTTGGATTTAGAGTTCCAAATTCATCTATCTATATAGGAGAGAACAGAGAGAAACCAAAATATAAAAACTACTATTGTAGACGAACGCTTCAACCTAGAAGAACAAAATTTGGTGAGAGAAGTGGGATTTGTGTACTGATCATTACCACCAAGTATCAACAAGATTGTGTGAAAAAATATTTGCTGGTATTTCGGAAACTCGTTATTTCTTGGAAGCTTGGCAACCCCTTTCAATGAAAGTGCTTTTCCCGAGTCTCTGCCTAGGGCTACTTAAAGAGGAAACAAACCATAGAGATAAAACTGAGAACTCCTTTATTTTGTCAAGTTTCAAAGAGCTACTACAAACCAAGTTGGATTTAGATTTCCAAATTCATCTATCTATATATGAGAGAACAGAGTGAAACCTAAATATAAAAACTGCTACTGTAGACGAACGCTTCAACCTAGAAGAACAAAATTTGGTGAGCTAAGTGGGATTTGTGTACTGATCATTACCACCAAGTATCATCAAGATTGGGTGAAAAAATATTTGCTGGTATTTCGGAAACTCGTTATTTCTTAGAAGCTTGGGAACCCCTCTCAATGAAAGTGCTTTCCTCAGTCTGTGCCTGGGGCTACTTGAAGAGGAAACAAACCATAGCGACAAAACTGAGAACTCCTTTATTTTGTCAAGTTTCAAAGAGCTACTACAAACCATGTTGGATTTAGAGTTCCAAATTCATATTTCTATATAGGAGAGAACAGAGGGAACCCTAAATATAAAAACTGCTACTGTAGATGAACGCTTCAACCTAGAAGAACAAAATTTGGTGAGCCAAGTGGGAT
The DNA here is from genome assembly GCF_048772815.1 of Callospermophilus lateralis. Taxonomy (NCBI): domain Eukaryota; kingdom Metazoa; phylum Chordata; class Mammalia; order Rodentia; family Sciuridae; genus Callospermophilus; species Callospermophilus lateralis. Next base: position 101,162 of record NW_027513783.1, read on the forward strand.
TTGTGTACTGATCCTGACCACCAAGTATCATCAAGATTGGGTGAAAAAATATTTGCTGGTATTTCGGAATCTCGTTATTTCTTAGAAACTTGGGAACCCCTCTCAATGAAAGTGCTTTTCCACAGTCTGTGCCTAGGGCTACTTGATGAGGAAACAAACCATAGAGACAAATATGAGAACTCCTTTATTTTGTCAAGTTTCAAAGAGCTACTGCAAACCATGTAGGATTTAGAGTTCCAAATTCATCTATCTATATAGGAGAGAACAGCGAGAAATCTAAATATAAAAACTGCTACTGTAGACGAACGCTTCAACCTAGAAGACCAAAATTTGGTGAGTCAAGTGGGATTTGTGTACTGATCATTACCACCAAGTATCAACAAGATTGTGTGAAAAAATATTTGCTGGTATTTCGAAAACTCGTTATTTCTTAGAAGCTTGGCAACCCATCTCAATGAAAGTGCTTTCCACAGTCTGTGCCTAGGGCTACATTAAGAGGAAACAAACCATAGAGACAAAACTGAGAACTCCTTTATTTTGTCAAGTTTCAAAGAGCTACCACAAACCATGTTGGATTTAGAGTTCCAAATTCATCTATCTATATAGGAGAGAACAGAGGGAAACCTAAATATAAAAACTGCTACTGTAGACGAACAATTCAACCTAGATGAACAAAATTTGGTGAGCCAAGTGGGATTTGTGTACTGATCATTACCACCAAGTATCATCAAGATTGGGTGAAAAAATATTTGCTGGTATTTCGGAAACTCGTTATTTCTTAGAAGCTTGGCAACCCCTCTCAATGAAAGTGCTTTTCCACAGTCTGTGCCTAGGGCTACTTGAAGAGGAAACAAACCATAGAGACAAATCTGAGAACTCCTTTATTTTGTCAAGTTTCAAAGAGATACTACAAACCATGTTGGATTTAGAGTTCCAAATTCCTCTATCTATATATGAGAGAACAGAGTGAAACCTAAATATAAAAACTGCTACTGTAGACGAACGCTTCAACCTAGAAGAATAAAATTTAGTGAGCCAAGTGGGATTTGTGTACTTATCATTACCACCAAGTATCATCAAGATTGGGTGAAAAAATATTTGCTGGTGTCTCGGAAACTCGTTATTTCTTAGAAGCTTGGCAACCCCTCTCAATGAAAGTGCTTTTCCACAGTCTGTGTCTAGGGCTACATGAAGAGGAAAGAAACCATAAAGACAAATCTTAGAACTCCTTTATTTTGTCAAGTTTCAAAGAGGTACTACAAACCATGTTGGATTTAGAGTTCCAAATTCATCTATCTATATAGGAGAGAACAGAGAGAAACCTAAATATAAAAACTGCTACTGTAGACGAACGCTTCAACCTAGAAGACCAAAATTTGGTGAGCCAAGTGGGATTTGTATACTGAACATTACCACCAAGTATCAACAAGTTTGTGTGAAAAAATATTTGCTGGTATTTCGGAAACTCGTTATTTCTTAGAAGCTTGGCAACCCATCTCAATGAAAGTGCTCTCCACAGTCTGTGCCTAGGGCTTCTTTAAGAGGAAACAAACCATAGAGACAAAACGGAGAACTCCGTTATTTTGTAAAGTTTCAAAGAGCTACTACAAACCATGTTGGATTTAGAGTTCCAAATTCATCTTTCTATATAGGAGAGAACAGAGGGAAACCTAAATATAAAAACTGCTATTGTAGACGAACGCTTCAATCTAGAAGAACAAAATTTGGTGAGCCAAGTGGGATTTGTGTACTGATCATTACCACCAAGTATCAACAAGTTTGTGTGAAAAAATATTTGCTGGTATTTCGGAAACTCGTTATTTCTTAGAAGCTTGGCAACCCCTCTCAATGAAAGTGCTTTTCCACAGTCTGTGTCTAGGGCTACATGAAGAGGAAAGAAACCATAGAGACAAATCTTAGAACTCCTTTATTTTGTCAAGTTTCAAAGAGCTACTACAAACCATGTTGGATTTAGAGTTCCAAATTCATCTATCTATATATGAGAGAACAGAGTGAAACCTAAATATAAAAACTGCTACTGTAGACGAACGCTTCAACCAAGAAGAACAAAATTTGGTGAGCCAAGTGGGATTTGTGTACTGATCATTACCACCAAGTATCATCAAGATTGGGTGAAAAAATATTTGCTGGTATTTCAGAAACTCGTTATTTCTTAGAAGCTTGGCAACCCATCTCAATGAAAGTGCTTTCCACAGTCTGTGCCTGGGGCTACTTGAAGAGGAAACAAACCATAGCGACAAAACTGAGAACTCCTTTATTTTGTCAAGTTTCAAAGAGCTACTACAAACCATGTTGGATTTAGAGTTCCAAATTCATCTTTCTATATAGGAGAGAACAGAGGGAAACCTAAATATAAAAACTGCTACTGTAGATGAACGCTTCAACCTAGAAGAACAAAATTTGGTGAGCCAAGTGGGATTTGTGTACTGATCATTAGCAACAAGTATCATAACGATTGGGTGAAAAAATATTCGCTGGTATTTCGGAAACTCGTTATTTCTTAGAAGCTTGGGAACCCCTCTCAATGAAAGTGCTTTTCCACAGTCTGTGCCTGGGGCTACTTGAAGAGGAAACAAACCATAGCGACAAAACTGAGAACTCCTTTATTTTGTCAAGTTTCAAAGCTACTACAAACCATGTTGGATTTAGAGTTCCAAATTCATATTTCTATATAGGAGAGAACAGAGGGAACCCTAAATGTAAAAAACTGCTACTGTAGATGAACGCTTCAACCTAGAAGAACAAAATTTGGTGAGCCAAGTGGGATTTGTGTACTGATCATGACCACCAAGTATCATCAAGATTGGGTGAAAAAATATTTGCTGGTATTTCGGAAACTCGTTATTTCTTAGAAACTTGGGAACCCCTCTCAATGAAAGTGCTTTTCCACAGTCTGTGCCTAGGGCTACTTGATGAGGAAACAAACCATAGAGACAAATCTGAGAACTCCTTTATTTTGTCAAGTCAAAGAACTACTGCAAACCATGTTGGATTTAGAGTTCCAAATTCATCTATCTATATAGGAGAGAACAGAGAGAAATCTAAATATAAAAACTGCTACTGTAGACGAACGCTTCAACCTAGAAGACCAAAATTTGGTGAGTCAAGTGGAATTTGTGTACTGATCATTACCACCAAGTATCAACAAGATTGTGTGAAAAAATATTTGCTGGTATTTCGAAAACTCGTTATTTCTTAGAAGCTTGGCAACCCATCTCAATGAAAGTGCTTTCCACAGTCTGTGCCTAGGGCTACATTAAGAGGAAACAAACCATAGAGACAAAACTGAGAACTCCTTTATTTTGTCAAGTTTCAAAGAGCTACTACAAACCATGTTGGATTTAGAGTTCCAAATTCATCTATCTATATAGGAGAGAACAGAGGGAAACCTAAATATAAAAACTGCTACTGTAGCCGAACAATTCAACCTAGAAGAACAAAATTTGGTGAGCCGAGTGGGATTTGTGTATAGATCATTACCACCAAGTATCATCAAGATTGGGTGAAAAAATATTTGCTGGTATTTCGGAAACTCGTTATTTCTTAGAAGCTTGGCAACCCCTCTCAATGAAAGTGCTTTTCCACAGTCTGTGCCTAGGGCTACTTGAAGAGGAAACAAACCATAGAGACAAATCTGAGAACTCCTTTATTTTGTCAAGTTTCAAAGAGCTACTACAAACCATGTTGGATTTAGAGTTCCAAATTCCTCTATCTATATATGAGAGAACAGAGTGAAACCTAAATATAAAAACTGCTACTGTAGACGAACGCTTCAAACTAGAAGAACAAAATTTAGTGAGCCAAGTGGGATTTGTGTACTGATCATTACCACCAAGTATCATCAAGATTGGGTGAAAAAATATTTGCTGGTATTTCGGAAACTCGTTATTTGTTAGAAGCTTGGGAAACCCTCTCAATGAAAGTGCTTTTCCACAGTCTGTGTCTAGGGCTACTTGAAGAGGAAACAAACCATAGAGACAAATCTTAGAACCCCTTTATTTTGTCAAGTTTCAAAGAGGTACTACAAACCATGTTGGATTTAGAGTTCCAAATTCATCTATCTATATAGGAGAGAACAGAGGGAAACCTAAATATAAAAACTGCTACTGTAGACGAACGCTTCAACCTAGAAGAACAAAATTTGGTCAGCCAAGTGGGATTTGTGTACTGATCATTAGCAACAAGTATCATCAAGATTGGGTGAAAAAATATTCGCTGTTATTTCGGAAACTCGTTATTTCTTAGAAGCTTGGCAACCCCTCTCAATGAAAGTGCTTTTCCACAGTCTGTGCCTAGGGCTACTTGAAGAGGAAACAAACCATAGAGACAAATCTGAGAACTCCTTTATTTTGTCAAGTATCAAAGAGCTACTACAAACCATGTTGGATTTAGAGTTATAAATTCATCTATCTATATATGAGAGAACAGAGTGAAACCTAAATATAAAAACTGCTACTGTAGACGAACGCTTCAACCTAGAAGAACAAAATTTGGTGAGCCAAGTGGGATTTGTGTACTGATCATGACCACCAAGTATCATCAAGATTGGGTGAAAAAATATTTGCTGGTATTTCGGAAACTCGTTATTTCTTAGAACCTTGGGAACCCCTCTCAATGAAAGTGCTTTTCCACAGTCTGTGTCTAGGGCTTCTTGAAGAGGAAACAAACCATAGAGACAAATCTTAGAACTCCTTTATTTTGTCAAGTTTCAAAGAGGTACTACAAACCATGTTGGATTTAGAGTTCCAAATTCATCTATCTATATAGGAGAGAACAGAGAGAAACCTAAATATAAAAACTGCTACTGTAGACGAACGCTTCAACCTAGAAGACCAAAATTTGGTGAGCCAAGTGGGATTTGTATACTGATCATTACCACCAAGTATCAACAAGTTTGTGTGAAAAAATATTTGCTGGTATTTCGGAAACTCGTTATTTCTTAGAAGGTTGGCAACCCACCTCAATGAAAGTGCTCTCCACAGTCTGTGCCTAGGGCTTCTTTAAGAGGAAACAAACCATAGAGACAAAACGGAGAACTCCTTTATTTTGTAAAGTTTCAAAGAGCTACTACAAACCATGTTGGATTTAGAGTTCCAAATTCATCTATCTATATAGGAGAGAACAGAGGGAAACCTAAATATAAAAACTGCTACTGTAGACGAACGCTTCAACCTAGAAGAACAAAATTTGGTGAGCCAAGTGGGATTTGTGTAATGATCATTACCACCAAGTATCATCAAGATTGGGTGAAAAAATATTTGCTGGTATTTCGGAAACTCGTTATTTCTTAGAAGCTTGGCAACCCCTCTCAATGAAAGTGCTTTTCCACAGTCTGTGCCTATGGCTACTTTAAGAGTAAACAAACCATAGAGACAAATCTGAGACCTCCTTTATTTTGCAAGTTTCAAAGAGCTACTACAAACCATATTGGATTTAGAGTTCCAAATTCATCTATCTATATAGGAGAGAACAGAGAGAAACCAAAATATAAAAACTGCTATTGTAGACGAACGCTTCAAACTAGAGGAACAAAATTTGGTGAGCCAAGTGGGATTTGTGTAATGATCATTACCACCAAGTATCAACAAGATTGTGTGAAAAAATATTTGCTGGTATTTCGGAAACTCGTTATTTCTTGGAAGCTTGGCAACCCCTTTCAATGAAAATGCTTTTCCCGAGTGTCTGACTAGGGCTACTTAAAGAGGAAACAAACCATAGAGATAAAACTGAGAATTCCTTTATTTTGTCAAGTTTCAAAGAGCTACTACAAACCATGTTGGATTCAGAGTTCCAAATTCATCTATCTATATATGAGAGAACAGAGTGAAACCTAAATATAAAAACTGCTACTGTAGACGAACGCTTCAACCTAGAAGAACAAAATTTGGTGAGCCAAGTGGGATTTGTGTACTGATCATTACCACCAAGTATCATCAAGATTGGGTGAAAAAATATTTGCTGGTATTTCGGAAACTCGTTATTTCTTAGAAGCTTGGCAACCCATCTCAATGAAAGTGCTTTCCAAAGTCTGTGCCTGGGGCTACTTGAAGAGGAAACAAACCATAGCGACAAAACTGAGAACTCCTTTATTTTGTCAAGTTTCAAAGAGCTACTACAAACCATGTTGGATTTAGAGTTCCAAATTCATCTTTCTATATAGGAGAGAACAGAGGGAAACCTAAATATAAAAACTGCTACTGTAGACGAACGCTTCAACCTAGAAGAACAAAATTTGGTGAGCCAGGTGGGATTTGTGTACTGATCATTAGCAACAAGTATCATAATGATTGGGTGAAAAAATATTCGCTGGTATTTCGGAAAATCGTTATTTCTTAGAAGCTTAGGAACCCCTCTCAATGAGAGTGCTTTTCCACAGTCTGTGCCTGGGGCTACTTGAAGAGGAAACAAACCATAGCGACAAAACTGAGAACTCCTTTATTTTGTCAAGTTTCAAAGAGCTACTACAAACCATGTTGGATTTAGAGTTCCAAATTCATATTTCTATATAGGAGAGAACAGAGGGAACCCTAAATATAAAAACTGCTACTGTAGATGAACGCTTCAACCTAGAAGAACAAAATTTGGTGAGCCAAGTGGGATTTGTGTACTGATCATGACCACCAAGTATCATCAAGATTGTGTGAAAAAATATTTGCTGGTATTTCGGAAACTCGTTATTTCTTAGAAACTTGGGAACCCCTCTCAATGAAAGTGCTTTTCCACAGTCTGTGCCTAGGGCTACTTGATGAGGAAACAAACCATAAGACAAATCTGAGAACTCCTTTATTTTGTCAAGTTTCAAAGAGCTACTGCAAACCATGTTGGATTTAGAGTTCCAAATTCATCTATCTATATAGGAGAGAACAGAGAGAAATCTAAATATAAAAACTGCTACTGTAGACGAACGCTTCAACCTAGAAGACCAAAATTTGGTGAGTCAAGTGGGATTTGTGTACTGATCATTACCACCAAGTATCAACAAGATTGTGTGAAAAAATATTTGCTGGTATTTCGAAAACTCGTTATTTCTTAGAAGCTTGGCAACCCATCTCAATGAAAGTGCTTTCCACAGTCTGTGCCTAGGGCTACATTAAGAGGAAACAAACCATAGAGACAAAACTGAGAACTCCTTTATTTTGTCAAGTTTCAAAGAGCTACTACAAACCATGTTGGATTTAGAGTTCCAAATTCATCTATCTATATAGGAGAGAACAGAGGGAAAACTAAATATAAAACTGCTACTGTAGACGAACGTTTCAACCTAGAAGAAAAAAATTTGGTGAGCCAAGTGGGATTTGTGTACTGATCATTACCACCAAGTATCAACAACATTGTGTGAAAAAATATTTGCTGGTATTTCGGAAACTCGTTATTTTTTGGAAGCTTGGCAACCCCTTTCAATGAAAGTGCTTTTCCCGAGTCTCTGCCTAGGGCTACTTAAAGAGGAAACAAACCATAGAGACAAAACTGAGAATTCCTTTATTTTGTCAAGTTTCAAAGAGCTACTACAAACCATGTTGGATTTAGAGTTCCAAATTCATCTATCTATATATGAGAGAACAGAGTGAAACCTAAATATAAAAACTGCTACTGTAGACGAACGCTTCAACCTAGAAGAACAAAATTTGGTGAGCCATGTGGGATTTGTGTACTGATCATTACCACCAAGTATCATCAAGATTGGGTGAAAAAATATTTGCTGGTATTTCGGAAACTCGTTATTTCTTAGAAGCTTGGGAACCCATCTCAATTAAAGTGCTTTCCACAGTCTGTGCCTGGGGCTACTTGAAGAGGAAACAAACCATAGCGACAAAACTGAGAACTCCTTTATTTTGTCAAGTTTCAAAGAGCTACTACAAACCATGTTGGATTTAGAGTTCCAAATTCATCTTTCTATATAGGAGAGAACAGAGGGAAACCTAAATATAAAAACTGCTACTGTCGACGAACGCTTCAACCTAGAAAAACAAAATGTGGTGAGCCAAGTGGGATTTGTGTACTGATAATTAGCAACAAGTATCATAAAGATTGGGTGAAAAAATATTCGCTGGTATTTCGGAAACTCGTTATTTCTTAGAAGCTTGGGAACCCCTCTCAATGAAAGTGCTTTTCCACAGTCTGTGCCTGGGGCTACTTGAAGAGGAAACAAACCATAGCGACAAAACTGAGAACTCCTTTATTTTGTCAAGTTTCAAAGAGGTACTACAAACCATGTTGGATTTAGTGTTCCAAATTCATATTTCTATATAGGAGAGAACAGAGGGAACAATAAATATGAAAACTGCTACTGTAGACGAACGCTTCAACCTAGAAGAACAAAATTTGGTGAGCCAAGTGGGATTTGTGTACAGATCATTACCACCAAGTATCATCAAGATTGGGTGAAAAAATATTTGCTGGTATTTCGGAAAGTCGTTATTTCTTAGAAGCTTGGCAACCCCTCTCAATGAAAGTGCTTTTCCACAGTCTGTGCCTAGGGCTACTTGAAGAGGAAACAAACCATAGAGACAAATCTGAGAACTCCTTTATTTTGTCAAGTTTCAAAGAGCTACTACAAACCATGTTGAATTTAGAGTTCCAAATTCATCTATCTATATATGAGAGAACAGAGTGAAACCTAAATATAAAAACTGCTACTGTAGACGAACGCTTCAACCTAGGAGAACAAAATTTGGTGAGCCAAGTGGGATTTGTGTACTGATCATTACCACCAAGTATCATCAAGATTGGGTGAAAAAATATTTGCTGGTATTTCGGAAACTCGTTATTTCTTAGAAGCTTGGGAACCCCTCTCAATGAAAGTGCTTTTCCACAGTCTGTGTCTAGGGCTTCTTGAAGAGGAAACAAACCATAGAGACAAATCTTAGAACTCCTTTATTTTGTCAAGTTTCAAAGAGGTACTACAAACCATGTTTTAATTTAGAGTTCCAAATTCATCTATCTATATAGGAGAGAACAGAGACAAACCTAAATATAAAAACTGCTACTGTAGACGAACGCTTCAACCTAGAAGACCAAAATTTGGTGAGCCAAGTGGGATTTGTATACTGATCATTACCACCAAGTATCAACAAGTTTGTGTGAAAAAATATTTGCTGGTATTTCGGAAACTCGTTATTTCTTAGATGCTTGGCAACCCATCTCAATGAAAGTGCTCTCCACAGTCTGTGCCTAGGGCTTCTTTAAGAGGAAACAAACCATAGAGACAAAACGGAGAACTCCTTTATTTTGTAAATTTTCAAAGAGCTACTACAAACCATGTTGGATTTAGAGTTCCAAATTCATCTATCTATATAGGAGAGAACAGAGGGAAACCTAAATATAAAAACTGCTACTGTAGATGAACGCTTCAACCTAGAAGAACAAAATTTGGTGAGCCAAGTGGGATTTGTGTACTGATCATTACCACCAAGTATCATCAAGATTGGGTGAAAAAATATTTGCTGGTATTTCGGAAACTCGTTATTTCTTAGAAGCTTGGCAACCCCTCTCAATGAAAGTGCTTTCCACAGTCTGTGCCTATGGCTACTTGAAGAGTAAACAAACAACAGAGACAAAACTGAGACCTCCTTTATTTTGTCAAGTTTCAAAGAGCTACTACAAACCATGTTGGATTTAAAGTTCCAAATTCATCTATCTATATAGGAGAGAACAGAGGGAAACCTAAATATAAAAACTGCTACTGTAGACGAACGCTTCAACCTAGAAGAACAAAATTTGGTGAGCCAAGTGGGATTTGTGTACTGATCATTAGCAACAAGTATCATAATGATTGGGTGAAAAAATATTCGCTGGTATTTCGGAAACTCGTTATTTCTTAGAAGCTTTGGAACCCCTCTCAATGAAAGTGCTTTTCCACAGTCTGTGCCTGGGGCTACTTGAAGAGGAAACAAACCATAGAGACAAATCTGAGAACTCCTTTATTTTGTCAAGTTTCAAAGAGCTACTGCAAACCCTGTTGGATTTAGAGTTCCAAATTCATCTATCTATATAGGAGAGAACAGAGAGAAATCTAAATATAAAAACTGCTACTGTAGACGAACGCTTCAACCTAGAAGACCAAAATTTGGTGAGTCAAGTGGGATTTGTGTACTGATCATTACCACCAAGTATCAACAAGATTGTGTGAAAAAATATTTGCTGGTATGTCGAAAACTCGTTATTTCTTAGAAGCTTGGCAACCCATCTCAATGAAAGTGCTTTCCACAGTCTGTGCCTAGGGCTACATTAAGAGGAAACAAACCATAGAGACAAAACTGAGAACTCCTTTATTTTGTCAAGTTTCAAAGAGCTACTACAAACCATGTTGGATTTAGAGTTCCAAATTCATCTATCTATATAGGAGAGAACAGAGGGAAAACTAAATATAAAACTGCTACTGTATACGAACGCTTCAAACTAGAAGAACAATATTTGGTGAGCCAAGTGGGATTTGTGTACTGATCATTACCACCAAGTATCAACAACATTGTGTGAAAAAATATTTGCTGGTATTTCGGAAACTCGTTATTTCTTGGAAGCTTGGCAACCCCTTTCAATGAAAGTGCTTTTCCCGAGTCTCTGCCTAGGGCTACTTAAAGAGGAAACAAACCATAGAGACAAAACTGAGAATTCCTTTATTTTGTCAAGTTTCAAAGAGCTACTACAAACCATGTTGGATTTAGAGTTCCAAATTCATCTATCTATATATGAGAGAACAGAGTGAAACCTAAATATACAAACTGCTACTGTAGACGAACGCTTCAACCTAGAAGAACAAAATTTGGTGAGCCAAGTGGGATTTGTGTACTGATCATTACCACCAAGTATCATCAAGATTGGGTGAAAAAATATTTGCTGGTATTTCGGAAACTCGTTATTTCTTAGAAGCTTGGAAACCCCTCTCAATTAAAGTGCTTTCCACAGTCTGTGCCTGGGGCTACTTGAAGAGGAAACAAACCATAGCGACAAAACTGAGAACTCCTTTATTTTGTCAAGTTTCAAAGAGCTACTACAAACCATGTTGGATTTAGAGTTCCAAATTCATCTTTCTATATAGGAGAGAACAGAGGGAAACCTAAATATAAAAACTGCTACTGTCGACGAACGCTTCAACCTAGAAAAACAAAATGTGGTGAGCCAAGTGGGATTTGTGTACTGATCATTAGCAACAAGTATCATAAAGATTGGGTGAAAAAATATTCGCTGGTATTTCGGAAACTCGTTATTTCTTAGAAGCTTGGGAACCCTCTCAATGAAAGTGCTTTTCCACAGTCTGTGCCTGGGGCTACTTGAAGAGGAAACAAACCATAGCGACAAAACTGAGAACTCCTTTATTTTGTCAAGTTTCAAAGAGGTACTACAAACCATGTTGGATTTAGTGTTCCAATTTCATATTTCTATATAGGAGAGAACAGAGGGAACCCTAAATATAAAAACTGCTACTGTAGACGAACGCTTCAACCTAGAAGAACAAAATTTGGTGAGCCAAGTGGGATTTGTGTACAGATCATTACCACCAAGTATCATCAAGATTGGGTGAAAAAATATTTGCTGGTATTTCGGAAAGTCGTTATTTCTTAGAAGCTTGGCAACCCCTCTCAATGAAAGTGCTTTTCCACAGTCTGTGCCTAGGGCTACTTGAAGAGGAAACAAACCATAGAGACAAATCTGAGAACTCCTTTATTTTGTCAAGTTTCAAAGAGCTACTACAAACCATGTTGGATTTAGAGTTCCAAATTCATCTATCTATATATGAGAGAACAGAGTGAAACCTAAATATAAAAACTGCTACTGTAGACGAACGCTTCAACCTAGGAGAACAAAATTTGGTGAGCCAAGTGGGATTTGTGTACTGATCATTACCACCAAGTATCATCAAGATTGGGTGAAAAAATATTTGCTGGTATTTCGGAAACTCGTTATTTCTTAGAAGCTTGGGAACCCCTCTCAATGAAAGTGCTTTTCCACAGTCTGTGTCTAGGGCTTCTTGAAGAGGAAACAAACCATAGAGACAAATCTTAGAACTCCTTTATTTTGTCAAGTTTCAAAGAGGTACTACAAACCATGTTGGATTCAGAGTTCCAAATTCATCTATCTATATAGGAGAGAACAGAGAGAAACCTAAATATAAAAACTGCTACTGTAGACGAACGCTTCAAACTAGAAGACCAAAATTTGGTGAGCCAAGTGGGATTTGTATACTGATCATTACCACCAAGTATCAACACGTTTGTGTGAAAAAATATTTGCTGGTATTTCGGAAACTCGTTATTTCTTAGAAGCTTGGCAACCCATCTCAATGAAAGTGCTCTCCACAGTCTGTGCCTAGGGCTTCTTTAAGAGGAAACAAACCATAGAGACAAAACGGAGAACTCCTTTATTTTGTAAAGTTTCAAAGAGCTACTACAAACCATGTTGGATTTAGAGTTCCAAATTCATCTATCTATATAGGAGAGAACAGAGGGAAACCTAAATATAAAAACTGCTACTGTAGATGAACGCTTCAACCTAGAAGAACAAAATTTGGTGAGGCAAGTGGGATTTGTGTACTGATCATTACCACCAAGTATCATCAAGATTGGGTGAAAAAATATTTGCTGGTATTTCGGAAACTCGTTATTTCTTAGAAGCTTGGCAACCCATCTCAATGAAAGTGCTTTCCACAGTCTGTGCCTAGGGCTACATTAAGAGGAAACAAACCATAGAGACAAAACTGAGAACTCCTTTATTTTGTCAAGTTTCAAAGAGCTACTACAAACCATGTTGGATTTAGAGTTCCAAATTCATCTATCTATATAGGAGAGAACAGAGGGAAAACTAAATATAAAACTGCTACTGTAGACGAACGCTTCAAACTAGAAGAACAATATTTGGTGAGCCAAGTGGGATTTGTGTACTGATCATTACCACCAAGTATCAACAACATTGTGTGAAAAAATATTTGCTGGTATTTCGGAAACTCGTTATTTCTTGGAAGCTTGGCAACCCCTTTCAATGAAAGTGCTTTTCCCGAGTCTCTGCCTAGGGCTACTTAAAGAGGAAACAAACCATAGAGACAAAACTGAGAATTCCTTTATTTTGTCAAGTTTCAAAGAGCTACTACAAACCATGTTGGATTTAGAGTTCCAAATTCATCTATCTATATATGAGAGAACAGAGTGAAACCTAAATATACAAACTGCTACTGTAGACGAACGCTTCAACCTAGAAGAACAAAATTTGGTGAGCCAAGTGGGATTTGTGTACTGATCATTACCACCAAGTATCATCAAGATTGTGTGAAAAAATATTTGCTGGTATTTCGGAAACTCGTTATTTCTTAGAAGCTTGGAAACCCCTCTCAATTAAAGTGCTTTCCACAGTCTGTGCCTGGGGCTACTTGAAGAGGAAACAAACCATAGCGACAAAACTGAGAACTCCTTTATTTTGTCAAGTTTCAAAGAGCTACTACAAACCATGTTGGATTTAGAGTTCCAAATTCATCTTTCTATATAGGAGAGAACAGAGGGAAACCTAAATATAAAAACTGCTACTGTCGACGAACGCTTCAACCTAGAAAAACAAAATGTGGTGAGCCAAGTGGGATTTGTGTACTGATCATTAGCAACAAGTATCATAAAGATTGGGTGAAAAAATATTCGCTGGTATTTCGGAAACTCGTTATTTCTTAGAAGCTTGGGAACCCCTCTCAATGAAAGTGCTTTTCCACAGTCTGTGCCTGGGGCTACTTGAAGAGGAAACAAACCATAGCGACAAAACTGAGAACTCCTTTATTTTGTCAAGTTTCAAAGAGGTACTACAAACCATGTTGGATTTAGTGTTCCAATTTCATATTTCTATATAGGAGAGAACAGAGGGAACCCTAAATATAAAAACTGCTACTGTAGACGAACGCTTCAACCTAGAAGAACAAAATTTGGTGAGCCAAGTGGGATTTGTGTACAGATCATTACCACCAAGTATCATCAAGATTGGGTGAAAAAATATTTGCTGGTATTTCGGAAAGTCGTTATTTCTTAGAAGCTTGGCAACCCCTCTCAATGAAAGTGCTTTTCCACAGTCTGTGCCTAGGGCTACTTGAAGAGGAAACAAACCATAGAGACAAATCTGAGAACTCCTTTATTTTGTCAAGTTTCAAAGAGCTACTACAAACCATGTTGGATTTAGAGTTCCAAATTCATCTATCTATATATGAGAGAACAGAGTGAAACCTAAATATAAAAACTGCTACTGTAGACGAACGCTTCAACCTAGGAGAACAAAATTTGGTGAGCCAAGTGGGATTTGTGTACTGATCATTACCACCAAATATCATCAAGATTGGGTGAAAAAATATTTGCTGGTATTTCGGAAACTCGTTATTTCTTAGAAGCTTGGGAACCCCTCTCAATGAAAGTGCTTTTCCACAGTCTGTGTCTAGGGCTTCTTGAAGAGGAAACAAACCATAGAGACAAATCTTAGAACTCCTTTATTTTGTCAAGTTTCAAAGAGGTACTACAAACCATGTTGGATTTAGAGTTCCAAATTCATCTATCTATATAGGAGAGAACAGAGAGAAACCTAAATATAAAATCTGCTACTGTAGACGAACGCTTCAACCTAGAAGACCAAAATTTGGTGAGCCAAGTGGGATTTGTATACTGATCATTACCACCAAGTATCAACAAGTTTGTGTGAAAAAATATTTGCTGGTATTTCGGAAACTCGTTATTTCTTAGAAGCTTGGCAACCCATCTCAATGAAAGTGCTCTCCACAGTCTGTGCCTAGGGCTTCTTTAAGAGGAAACAAACCATAGAGACAAAACGGAGAACTCCTTTATTTTGTAAAGTTTCAAAGAGCTACTACAAACCATGTTGGATTTAGAGTTCCAAATTCATCTATCTATATAGGAGAGAACAGAGGGAAACCTAAATATAAAAACTGCTACTGTAGATGAACGCTTCAACCTAGAAGAACAAAATTTGGTGAGCCAAGTGGGATTTGTGTACTGATCATTACCACCAAGTATCATCAAGATTGGGTGAAAAAATATTTGCTGGTATTTCGGAAACTCGTTATTTCTTAGAAGCTTGGGAACCCCTCTCAATGAAAGTGCTTTTCCACAGTCTGTGTCTAGGGCTTCTTGAAGAGGAAACAAACCATAGAGACAAATCTTAGAACTCCTTTATTTTGTCAAGTTTCAAAGAGGTACTACAAACCATGTTGGATTTAGAGTTCCAAATTCATCTATCTATATAGGAGAGAACAGAGAGAAACCTAAATATAAAATCTGCTACTGTAGACGAACGCTTCAACCTAGAAGACCAAAATTTGGTGAGCCAAGTGGGATTTGTATACTGATCATTACCACCAATTATCAACAAGTTTGTGTGAAAAAATATTTGCTGGTATTTCGGAAACTCGTTATTTCTTAGAAGCTTGGCAACCCATCTCAATGAAAGTGCTCTCCACAGTCTGTGCCTAGGGCTTCTTTAAGAGGAAACAAACCATAGAGACAAAACGGAGAACTCCTTTATTTTGTAAAGTTTCAAAGAGCTACTACAAACCATGTTGGATTTAGAGTTCCAAATTCATCTATCTATATAGGAGAGAACAGAGGGAAACCTAAATATAAAAACTGCTACTGTAGATGAACGCTTCAACCTAGAAGAACAAAATTTGGTGAGCCAAGTGGGATTTGTGTACTGATCATTACCACCAAGTATCATCAAGATTGGGTGAAAAAATATTTGCTGGTATTTCGGAAACTCGTTATTTCTTAGAAGCTTGGCAACCCCTCTCAATGAAAGTGCTTTTCCACAGTCTGTGCCTATGGCTACTTGAAGAGTAAACAAACCATAGAGATAAAACTGAGACCTCCTTTATTTTGTCAAGTTTCAAAGAGCTACTACAAACCATGTTGAATTTAGAGTTCCAAATTCATCTATCTATATAGGAGAGAACAGAGAGAAACCAAAATATAAAAACTGCTATTGTAGACGAACGCTTCAACCTAGAGGAACAAAATTTGGTGAGCCAAGTGGGATTTGTGTACTGATCATTACCACCAAGTATCAACAACATTGTGTGAAAAAATATTTGCTGGTATTTCGGAAACTCGTTATTTCTTGGAAGCTTGGCAACCCCTTTCAATGAAAGTGCTTTTCCCGAGTCTCTGCCTAGGGCTACTTAAAGAGGAAACAAACCATAGAGACAAAACTGAGAATTCCTTTATTTTGTCAAGTTTCAAAGAGCTACTACAAACCATGTTGGATTTAGAGTTCCAAATTCATCTATCTATATATGAGAGAACAGAGTGAAACCTAAATATACAAACTGCTACTGTAGACGAACGCTTCAACCTAGAAGAACAAAATTTGGTGAGCCAAGTGGGATTTGTGTACTGATCATTACCACCAAGTATCATCAAGATTGGGTGAAAAAATATTTGCTGGTATTTCGGAAACTCGTTATTTCTTAGAAGCTTGGAAACCCCTCTCAATTAAAGTGCTTTCCACAGTCTGTGCCTGGGGCTACTTGAAGAGGAAACAAACCATAGCGACAAAACTGAGAACTCCTTTATTTTGTCAAGTTTCAAAGAGCTACTACAAACCATGTTGGATTTAGAGTTCCAAATTCATCTTTCTATATAGGAGAGAACAGAGGGAAACCTAAATATAAAAACTGCTACTGTCGACGAACGCTTCAACCTAGAAAAACAAAATGTGGTGAGCCAAGTGGGATTTGTGTACTGATCATTAGCAACAAGTATCATAAAGATTGGGTGAAAAAATATTCGCTGGTATTTCGGAAACTCGTTATTTCTTAGAAGCTTGGGAACCCCTCTCAATGAAAGTGCTTTTCCACAGTCTGTGCCTGGGGCTACTTGAAGAGGAAAAAACCATAGCGACAAAACTGAGAACTCCTTTATTTTGTCAAGTTTCAAAGAGGTACTACAAACCATGTTGGATTTAGTGTTCCAATTTCATATTTCTATATAGGAGAGAACAGAGGGAACCCTAAATATAAAAACTGCTACTGTAGACGAACGCTTCAACCTAGAAGAACAAAATTTGGTGAGCCAAGTGGGATTTGTGTACAGATCATTACCACCAAGTATCATCAAGATTGGGTGAAAAAATATTTGCTGGTATTTCGGAAAGTCGTTATTTCTTAGAAGCTTGGCAACCCCTCTCAATGAAAGTGCTTTTCCACAGTCTGTGCCTAGGGCTACTTGAAGAGGAAACAAACCATAGAGACAAATCTGAGAACTCCTTTATTTTGTCAAGTTTCAAAGAGCTACTACAAACCATGTTGGATTTAGAGTTCCAAATTCATCTATCTATATATGAGAGAACAGAGTGAAACCTAAATATAAAACTGCTACTGTAGACGAACGCTTCAACCTAGGAGAACAAAATTTGGTGAGCCAAGTGGGATTTGTGTACTGATCATTACCACCAAGTATCATCAAGATTGGGTGAAAAAATATTTGCTGGTATTTCGGAAACTCGTTATTTCTTAGAAGCTTGGGAACCCCTCTCAATGAAAGTGCTTTTCCACAGTCTGTGTCTAGGGCTTCTTGAAGAGGAAACAAACCATAGAGACAAATCTTAGAACTCCTTTATTTTGTCAAGTTTCAAAGAGGTACTACAAACCATGTTGGATTTAGAGTTCCAAATTCATCTATCTATATAGGAGAGAACAGAGAGAAACCTAAATATAAAATCTGCTACTGTAGACGAACGCTTCAACCTAGAAGACCAAAATTTGGTGAGCCAAGTGGGATTTGTATACTGATCATTACCACCAAGTATCAACAAGTTTGTTTGAAAAATATTTGCTGGTATTTCGGAAACTCGTTATTTCTTAGAAGCTTGGCAACCCATCTCAATGAACGTGCTCTCCACAGTCTGTGCCTAGGGCTTCTTTAAGAGGAAACAAACCATAGAGACAAAACGGAGAACTCCTTTATTTTGTAAAGTTTCAAAGAGCTACTACAAACCATGTTGGATTTAGAGTTCCAAATTCATCTATCTATATAGGAGAGAACAGAGGGAAACCTAAATATAAAAACTGCTACTGTAGATGAACGCTTCAACCTAGAAGAACAAAATTTGGTGAGCCAAGTGGGATTTGTGTACTGATCATTACCACCAAGTATCATCAAGATTGGGTGAAAAAATATTTGCTGGTATTTCGGAAACTCGTTATTTCTTAGAAGCTTGGGAACCCCTCTCAATGAAAGTGCTTTTCCACAGTCTGTGTCTAGGGCTTCTTGAAGAGGAAACAAACCATAGAGACAAATCTTAGAACTCCTTTATTTTGTCAAGTTTCAAAGAGGTACTACAAACCATGTTGGATTCAGAGTTCCAAATTCATCTATCTATATAGGAGAGAACAGAGAGAAACCTAAATATAAAAACTGCTACTGTAGACGAACGCTTCAACCTAGAAGACCAAAATTTGGTGAGCCAAGTGGGATTTGTATACTGATCATTACCACCAAGTATCAACAAGTTTGTGTGAAAAAATATTTGCTGGTATTTCGGAAACTCGTTATTTCTTAGAAGCTTGGCAACCCATCTCAATGAAAGTGCTCTCCACAGTCTGTGCCTAGGGCTTCTTTAAGAGGAAACAAACCATAGAGACAAAACGGAGAACTCCTTTATTTTGTAAAGTTTCAAAGAGCTACTACAAACCATGTTGGATTTAGAGTTCCAAATTCATCTATCTATATAGGAGAGAACAGAGGGAAACCTAAATATAAAAACTGCTACTGTAGATGAACGCTTCAACCTAGAAGAACAAAATTTGGTGAGCCAAGTGGGATTTGTGTACTGATCATTACCACCAAGTATCATCAAGATTGGGTGAAAAAATATTTGCTGGTATTTCGGAAACTCGTTATTTCTTAGAAGCTTGGCAACCCCTCTCAATGAAAGTGCTTTTCCACAGTCTGTGCCTATGGCTACTTGAAGAGTAAACAAACCATAGAGATAAAACTGAGACCTCCTTTATTTTGTCAAGTTTCAAAGAGCTACTACAAACCATGTTGAATTTAGAGTTCCAAATTCATCTATCTATATAGGAGAGAACAGAGAGAAACCAAAATATAAAAACTGCTATTGTAGACGAACGCTTCAACCTAGAGGAACAAAATTTGGTGAGCCAAGTGGGATTTGTGTACTCATCATTACCACCAAGTATCAACAAGATTGTGTGAAAAAATATTTGCTGGTATTTCGGAAACTCGTTATTTCTTGGAAGCTTGGCAACCCCTTTCAATGAAAGTGCTTTTCCCGAGTCTCTGCCTAGGGCTACTTAAAGAGGAAACAAACCATAGAGACAAAACTGAGAATTCCTTTATTTTGTCAAGTTTCAAAGAGCTACTACAAACCATGTTGGATTTAGAGTTCCAAATTCATCTATCTATATATGAGAGAACAGAGTGAAACCTAAATATAAAAACTGCTACTGTAGACGAACGCTTCAACCTAGAAGAACAAAATTTGGTGAGCCAAGTGGGATTTGTGTACTGATCATTACCACCAAGTATCATCAAGATTGGGTGAAAAAATATTTGCTGGTATTTCGGAAACTCGTTATTTCTTAGAAGCTTTTCAACCCATCTCAATGAAAGTTCTTTCCACAGTCTGTGCCTGGGGCTACTTGAAGAGGAAACAAACCATAGCGACAAAACTGAGAACTCCTTTATTTTGTCAAGTTTCAAAGAGCTACTACAAACCATGTTGGATTTAGAGTTCCAAATTCATCTTTCTATATAGGAGAGAACAGAGGGAAACCTAAATATAAAAACTGCTACTGTAGACGAACGCTTCAACCTAGAAGAACAAAATTTGGTGAGCCAAGTGGGATTTATGTACTGATGATTAGCAACAAGTATCATAACGATTGGGTGAAAAAATATTTGCTGGTATTTCGGAAACTCGTTATTTCTTAGAAACTTGGGAACCCCTCTCAATGAAAGTGCTTTTCCACAGTCTGTGCCTAGGGCTACTTGATGAGGAAACAAACCATAGAGACAAATCTGAGAACTCCTTTATTTTGTCAAGTTTCAAAGAGCTACTGCAAACCATGTTGGATTTAGAGTTCCAAATTCATCTATCTATATAGGAGAGAACAGAGAGAAATCTAAATATAAAAACTGCTACTGTAGACGAACGCTTCAACCTAGAAGACCAAAATTTGGTGAGTCAAGTGGGATTTGTGTACTGATCATTACCACCAAGTATCAACAAGATTGTGTGAAAAAATATTTGCTGGTATTTCGAAAACTCGTTATTTCTTAGAAGCTTGGCAACCCATCTCAATGAAAGTGCTTTCCACAGTCTGTGCCTAGGGCTACATTAAGAGGAAACAAACCATAGAGACAAAACTGAGAACTCCTTTATTTTGTCAAGTTTCAAAGAGCTACTACAAACCATGTTGGATTTAGAATTCCAAATTCATCTATCTATATAGGAGAGAACAGAGGGAAACCTAAATATAAAAACTGCTACTGTAGACGAACAATTCAATTTAGAAGAACAAAATTTGGTGAGCCAAGTGGGATTTGTGTACTGATCATTACCACCAAGTATCATCAAGATTGGGTGAAAAAATATTTGCTGGTATTTCGGAAACTCGTTATTTCTTAGAAGCTTGGCAACCCCTCTCAATGAAAGTGCTTTTCCACAGTCTGTGCCTAGGGCTACTTGAAGAGGAAACAAACCATAGAGACAAATCTGAGAACTCCTTTATTTTGTCAAGTTTCAAAGAGCTACTACAAACCATGTTGGATTTAGAGTTCCAAATTCCTCTATCTATATATGAGAGAACAGAGTGAAACCTAAATATAAAAACTGCTACTGTAGACGAACGCTTCAACCTAGAAGAACAAAATTTGGTGAGCCAAGTGGGATTTGTGTACTGATCATTACCACCAAGTATCATCAAGATTGTGTGAAAAAATATTTGCTGGTATTTCGGAAACTCGTTATTTCTTAGAAGCTTGGCAACCCCTCGCAATGAAAGTGCTTTTCCACAGTCTGTGCCTAGGGCTACTTGAAGAGGAAGCAAACCATAGAGAAAATCTGAGACCTCCTTTATTTTGTCAAGTTTCAAAGAGCTACTACAATCCATGCTGGATTTAGAGTTCCAAATTCATCTATCTATATAGGAGAGAACAGAGAGAAACCTAAATATAAAAACTGCTATTGTAGACGAACGCTTCAACTTAGAAGAACAAAATTTGGTGAGCCAAGTGGGATTGTGTACTGATCATTACCACCAAGTATCAACAAGAGTGTGTGAAAAAATATTTGCTGGTATTTCGGAAACTCGTTATTTCTTGGAAGCTTCGCAACCCCTTTCAATGAAAGTGCTTTTCCCGAGTCTCTGCCTAGGGCTACTTAAAGAGGAAACAAACCATAGAGATAAAACTGAGAATTCCTTTATTTTGTCAAGTTTCAAAGAGCTACTACAAACCATGTTGGATTTAGAGTTCCAAATTCATCTATCTATATATGAGAGAACAGAGTGAAACCTAAATATAAAAACTGCTACTGTAGACGAACGCTTCAACCTAGAAGACAAAATTTGGTGAGCCAAGTGGGATTTGTGTACTGATCATTACCACCAAGTATCATCAAGATTGGGTGAAAAAATATTTGCTGGTATTTCGGAAACTCGTTATTTCTTAGAAGCTTGGCTACCCATCTCAATGAAAGTGCTTTCCACAGTCTGTGCCTGGGGCTACTTGAAGAGGAAACAAACCATAGCGACAAAACTGAGAACTCCTTTATTTTGTCAAGTTTCAAAGAGCTCCTACAAACCATGTTGGATTTAGAGTTCCAAATTCATCTTTCTATATAGGAGAGAACAGAGGGAAAACTAAATATAAAAACTGCTACTGTAGACGAACGCTTCAACCTAGAAAAACAAAATTTGGTGAGCCAAGTGGGATTTGTGTACTGATCATTAGCAACAAGTATCATCAAGATTGGGTGAAAAAATATTCGCTGGTATTTCGGAAACTCGTTATTTCTTAGAAGCTTGGGAACCCCTCTCAATGTAAGTGCTTTTCCACAGTCTGTGCCTGGGGCTACTTGAAGAGGAAACAAACCATAGCGACAAAACTGAGAACTCCTTCATTTTGTCAAGTTTCAAAGAGCTACTACAAACCATGTTGGATTTAGAGTTCCAAATTCATATTTCTATATAGGAGAGAACAGAGGGAACCCTAAATATAAAAATTGCTACTGTAGATGAACGCTTCAACCTAGAAGAACAAAATTTGGTGAGCCAAGTGGGATTTGTGTACTGATCATGACCACCAAGTATCATCAAGATTGGGTGAAAAAATATTTGCTGGTATTTCGGAAACTCGTTATTTCTTAGAAGCTTGGGAACCCCTCTCAATGAAAGTGCTTTTCCACAGTCTGTGCCTAGGGCTACTTGATGAGGAAAAAAACCATAGAGACAAATCTGAGAACTCCTTTATTTTGTCAAGTTTCAAAGAGCTACTGCAAACCATGTTGGATTTAGAGTTCCAAATTCATCTATCTATATAGGAGAGAACAGAGAGAAATCTAAATATAAAAACTGCTACTGTAGACGAACGCTTCAACCTAGAAGACCAAAATTTGGTGAGCCAAGTGGGATTTGTGTACTGATCATGACCACCAAGTATCATCAAGATTGTGTGAAAAAATATTTGCTGGTATTTCGGAAACTCGTTATTTCTTAGAAACTTGGGAACCCCTCTCAATGAAAGTGCTTTTCCACAGTCTGTGCCTAGGGCTACTTGATGAGGAAACAAACCATAAGACAAATCTGAGAACTCCTTTATTTTGTCAAGTTTCAAAGAGCTACTGCAAACCATGTTGGATTTAGAGTTCCAAATTCATCTATCTATATAGGAGAGAACAGAGAGAAATCTAAATATAAAAACTGCTACTGTAGACGAACGCTTCAACCGAGAAGACCAAAATTTGGTGAGTCAAGTGGGATTTGTGTACTGATCATTACCACCAAGTATCAACAAGATTGTGTGAAAAAATATTTGGTGGTATTAAGAAAACTCGTTATTTCTTAGAAGCTTGGCAACCCATCTCAATGAAAGTGCTTTCCACAGTCTGTGCCTAGGGCTACATTAAGAGGAAACAAACCATAGAGACAAAACTGAGAACTCCTTTATTTTGTCAAGTTTCAAAGAGCTACTACAAACCATGTTGGATTTAGAGTTCCAAATTCACCTATCTGTATAGGAGAGAACAGAGGGAAAACTAAATATAAAACTGCTACTGTAGACGAACGCTTCAACCTAGAAGAACAAAATTTGGTGAGCCAAGTGGGATTTGTGTACTGATCATTACCACCAAGTATCAACAACATTGTGTGAAAAAAATATTTGCTGGTATTTCGGAAACTCGTTATTTCTTGGAAGCTTGGCAACCCCTTTCAATGAAAGTGCTTTTCCCGAGTCTCTGCCTAGGGCTACTTAAAGAGGAAACAAACCATAGAGACAAAACTGAGAACTCCTTTATTTTGTCAAGTTTCAAAGAGCTACTACAAACCATGTTGGATTTAGAGTTCCAAATTCATCTATCTATATATGAGAGAACAGAGTGAAACCTAAATATAAAAACTGCTACTGTAGACGAACGCTTCAACCTAGAAGAACAAAATTTGGTGAGCCAAGTGGGATTTGTGTACTGATCATTACCACCAAGTATCATCAAGATTGGGTGAAAAAATATTTGCTGGTATTTCGGAAACTCGTTATTTCTTAGAAGCTTGGGAACCCCTCTCAATTAAAGTGCTTTCCACAGTCTGTGCCTGGGGCTACTTGAAGAGGAAACAAACCATAGCGACAAAACTGAGAACTCCTTTATTTTGTCAAGTTTCAAAGAGCTACTACAAACCATGTTGGATTTAGAGTTCCAAATTCATCTTTCTATATAGGAGAGAACAGAGGGAAACCTAAATATAAAAACTGCTACTGTCGACGAACGCTTCTACCTAGAAAAACAAAATGTGGTGAGCCAAGTGGGATTTGTGTACTGATCATTAGCAACAAGTATCATAAAGATTGGGTTTAAAAATATTCGCTGGTATTTCGGAAACTCGTTATTTCTTAGAAGCTTGGGAACCCCTCTCAATGAAAGTGCTTTTCCACAGTCTGTGCCTGGGGCTACTGGAAGAGGAAACAAACCATAGCGACAAAACTGAGAACTCCTTTATTTTGTCAAGTTTCAAAGAGGTACTACAAACCATGTTGGATTTAGTGTTCCAAATTCATATTTCTATATAGGAGAGAACAGAGGGAACCCTAAATATAAAAACTGCTACTGTAGACGAACGCTTCAACCTAGAAGAACAAAATTTGGTGAGCCAAGTGGGATTTGTGTACAGATCATTACCACCAAGTATCATCAAGATTGGGTGAAAAAATATTTGCTGGTATTTCGGAAAGTCGTTATTTCTTAGAAGCTTAGCAACCCCTCTCAATGAAAGTGCTTTTCCACAGTCTGTGCCTAGGGCTACTTGAAGAGGAAACAAACCATAGAGACAAATCTGAGAACTCCTTTATTTTGTCAAGTTTCAAAGAGCTACTACAAACCATGTTGAATTTAGAGTTCCAAATTCATCTATCTATATATGAGAGAACAGAGTGAAACCTAAATATAAAAACTGCTACTGTAGACGAACGCTTCAACCTAGGAGAACAAAATTTGGTGAGCCAAGTGGGATTTGTGTACTGATCATTACCACCAAGTATCATCAAGATTGGGTGAAAAAATATTTGCTGGTATTTCGGAAACTCGTTATTTCTTAGAAGCTTGGGAACCCCTCTCAATGAAAGTGCTTTTCTACAGTCTGTGTCTAGGGCTTCTTGAAGAGGAAACAAACCATAGAGACAAATCTTAGAACTCCTTTATTTTGTCAAGTTTCAAAGAGGTACTACAAACCATGTTGGATTTAGAGTTCCAAATTCATCTATCTATATAGGAGAGAACAGAGAGAAACCTAAATATAAAAACTGCTACTGTAGACGAACGCTTCAACCTAGAAGACCAAAACTTGGTTGTATACTTGGTGGTTGTATACTGATCATTACCACCAAGTATCAACAAGTTTGTGTGAAAAAATATTTGCTGGTATTTCGGAAACTCGTTATTTCTTAGAAGCTTGGCAACCCATCTCAATGAAAGTGGTCTCCACAGTCTTTGCCTAGGGCTTCTTTAAGAGGAAACAAACCATAGAGACAAAACGGAGAACTCCTTTATTTTGTAAATTTTCAAAGAGCTACTACAAACCATGTTGGATTTAGAGTTCCAAATTCATCTATCTATATAGGAGAGAACAGAGGGAAACCTAAATATAAAAACTGCTAATGTAGATGAACGCTTCAACCTAGAAGAACAAAATTTGGTGAGCCAAGTGGGATTTGTGTACTGATCATTACCACCAAGTATCATCAAGATTGGGTGAAAAAATATTTGCTGGTATTTCGGAAACTCGTTATTTCTTAGAAGCTTGGCACCCCCTCTCAATGAAAGTGCTTTTCCACAGTCTGTGCCTATGGCTACTTGAAGAGTAAACAAACAACAGAGACAAAACTGAGACCTCCTTTATTTTGTCAAGTTTCAAAGAGCTACTACAAACCATGTTGGATTTAGAGTTCCAAATTCATCTATCTATATAGGAGAGAACAGAGAGAAACCAAAATATAAAAACTGCTATTGTAGACGAACGCTTCAACCTAGAGGAACAAAATTTGGTGAGCCAAGTGGGATTTGTGTACTGATCATTACCACCAAGTATCAACAAGATTGTGTGAAAAAATATTTGCTGGTATTTCGGAAACTCGTTATTTCTTGGAAGCTTGGCAACCCCTTTCAATGAAAGTGCTTTTCCCGAGTCTCTGCCTAGGGCTACTTAAAGAGGAAACAAACCATAGAGACAAAACTGAGAATTCCTTTATTTTGTCAAGTTTCAAAGAGCTACTACAAACCATGTTGGATTCAGAGTTCAAAATTCATCTATCTATATATGAGAGAACAGAGTGAAACCTAAATATAAAAACTGCTACTGTAGACGAACGCTTCAACCTAGAAGAACAAAATTTGGTGAGCCAAGTGGGATTTGTGTACTGATCATTACCACCAAGTATCATCAAGATTGTGTGAAAAAATATTTGCTGGTATTTCGGAAACTCGTTATTTCTTAGAAGCTTGGCAACCCATCTCAATGAAAGTGCTTTCCACAGTCTGTGCCTGGGGCTACTTGAAGAGGAAACAAACCATAGCGACAAAACTGAGAACTCCTTTATTTTGTCAAGTTTCAAAGAGCTACTACAAACCATGTTGGATTTAGAGTTCCAAATTCATCTTTCTATATAGGAGAGAACAGAGGGAAACCTAAATATAAAAACTGCTATTGTAGACGAACGCTTCAACCTAGAGGAACAAAATTTGGTGAGCCAAGTGGGATTTGTGTACTGATCATTACCACCAAGTATCAACAAGATTGTGTGAAAAAATATTCGCTGGTATTTCGGAAACTCGTTATTTCTTGGAAGCTTGGCAACCCCTTTCAATGAAAGTGCTTTTCCCGAGTCTCTGCCTAGGGCTACTTAAAGAGGAAACAAACCATAGAGACAAAACTGAGAATTCCTTTATTTTGTCAAGTTTCAAAGAGCTACTACAAACCATGTTGGATTCAGAGTTCCAAATTCATCTATCTATATATGAGAGAACAGAGTGAAACCTAAATATAAAAACTGCTACTGTAGACGAACGCTTCAACCTAGAAGAACAAAATTTGGTGAGCGAAGTGGGATTTGTGTACTGATCATTACCACCAAGTATCAACAAGATTGTGTGAAAAAATATTTGCTGGTATTTCGGAAACTCGTTATTTCTTGGAAGCTTGGCAACCCCTTTCAATGAAAGTGCTTTTCCCGAGTCTCTGCCTAGGGCTACTTAAAGAGGAAACAAACCATAGAGACAAAACTGAGAATTCCTTTATTTTGTCAAGTTTCAAAGAGCTACTACAAACCATGTTGGATTTAGAGTTCCAAATTCATCTATCTATATATGAGAGAACAGAGTGAAACCTAAATATAAAAACTGCTACTGTAGACGAACGCTTCAACCTAGAAGAACAAAATTTGGTGAGCCAAGTGGGATTTGTGTACTGATCATTACCACCAAGTATCATCATGATAGGGTGAAAAAATATTTGCTGGTATTTCGGAAACTCGTTATTTCTTAGAAGCTTGGCAACCCATCTCAATGAAAGTGCTTTCCACAGTCTGTGCCTGGGGCTACTTGAAGAGGAAACAAACCATAGCGACAAAACTGAGAACTCCTTTATTTTGTCAAGTTTCAAAGAGCTACTACAAACCATGTTGGATTTAGAGTTCCAAATTCATCTTTCTATATAGGAGAGAACAGAGGGAAACCTAAATATAAAAACTGCTACTGTAGACGAACGCTTCAACCTAGAAGAACAAAATTTGGTGAGCCAAGTGGGATTTATGTACTGATGATTAGCAACAAGTATCATAACGATTGGGTGAAAAAATATTCGCTGGTATTTCGGAAACTCGTTATTTCTAGAAGCTTGGGAACCCCTCTCAATGAAAGTGCTTTTCCACAGTCTGTGCCTGGGGCTACTTGAAGAGGAAACAAACCATAGCGACAAAACTGAGAACTCCTTTATTTTGTCAAGTTTCAAAAAGCTACTACAAACCATGTTGGATTTAGAGTTCCAAATTCATATTTCTATATAGGAGAGAACAGAGGGAACCCTAAATATAAAAACTGCTACTGTAGATGAACGCTTCAACCTAGAAGAACAAAATTTGGTGAGCCAAGTGGGATTTGTGTACTGATCATGACCACCAAGTATCATCAAGATTGGGTGAAAAAATATTTGCTGGTATTTCGGAAACTCGTTATTTCTTAGAAACTTGGGAACCCCTCTCAATGAAAGTGCTTTTCCACAGTCTGTGCCTAGGGCTACTTGAGGAGGAAACAAACCATAGAGACAAATCTGAGAACTCCTTTATTTTGTCAAGTTTCAAAGAGCTACTGCAAACCATGTTGGATTTAGAGATCCAAATTCATCTATCTATATAGGAGAGAACAGAGAGAAATCTAAATATAAAAACTGCTACTGTAGACGAACGCTTCAACCTAGAAGACCAAAATTTGGTGAGTCAAGTGGGATTTGTGTACTGATCATTACCACCAAGTATCAACAAGATTGTGTGAAAAAATATTTGCTGGTATTTCGAAAACTCGTTATTTCTTAGAAGCTTGGCAACCCATCTCAATGAAAGTGCTTTCCACAGTCTGTGCCTAGGGCTACATTAAGAGGAAACAAACCATAGAGACAAAACTGAGAACTCCTTTATTTTGTCAAGTTTCAAAGAGCTACTACAAACCATGTTGGATTTAGAGTTCCAAATTCATCTATCTATATAGGAGAGAACAGAGGGAAACCTAAATATAAAAACTGCTACTGTAGACGAACAATTCAACCTAGAAGAACAAAATTTGGTGAGCCAAGTGGGATTTGTGTACTGATCATTACCACCAAGTATCATCAAGATTGGGTGAAAAAATATTTGCTGGTATTTCGGAAACTCGTTATTTCTTAGAAGCTTGGCAACCCCTCTCAATGAAAGTTCTTTTCCACAGTCTGTGCCTAGGGCTACTTGAAGAGGAAACAAACCATAGAGACAAATCTGAGAACTCCTTTATTTTGTC
The DNA here is from genome assembly GCF_048772815.1 of Callospermophilus lateralis. Lineage (NCBI taxonomy): Eukaryota > Metazoa > Chordata > Mammalia > Rodentia > Sciuridae > Callospermophilus > Callospermophilus lateralis. Next base: position 129,929 of record NW_027513783.1, read on the forward strand.
AAGTTTCAAAGAGCTACTACAAACCATGTTGGATTTAGAGTTCCAAATTCCTCTATCTATATATGAGAGAACAGAGTGAAACCTAAATATAAAAACTGCTACTGTAGACGAACGCTTCAACCTAGAAGAACAAAATTTGGTGAGCCAAGTGGGATTTGTGTACTGATCATTACCACCAAGTATCATCAAGATTGTGTGAAAAAATATTTGCTGGTATTTCGGAAACTCGTTATTTCTTAGAAGCTTGGCAACCCCTCGCAATGAAAGTGCTTTTCCACAGTCTGTGCCTAGGGCTACTTGAAGAGGAAACAAACCATAGAGAAAATCTGAGACCTCCTTTATTTTGTCAAGTTTCAAAGAGCTACTACAATCCATGCTGGATTTAGAGTTCCAAATTCATCTATCTATATAGGAGAGAACAGAGAGAAACCTAAATATAAAAACTGCTATTGTAGACGAACGCTTCAACCTAGAAGAACAAAATTTGGTGAGCCAAGTGGGATTTGTGTACTGATCATTACCACCAAGTATCAACAAGATTGTGTGAAAAAATATTTGCTGGTATTTCGGAAACTCGTTATTTCTTGGAAGCTTCGCAACCCCTTTCAATGAAAGTGCTTTTCCCGAGTCTCTGCCTAGGGCTACTTAAAGAGGAAACAAACCATAGAGATAAAACTGAGAATTCCTTTATTTTGTCAAGTTTCAAAGAGCTACTACAAACCATGTTGGATTTAGAGTTCCAAATTCATCTATCTATATATGAGAGAACAGAGTGAAACCTAAATATAAAAACTGCTACTGTAGACGAACGCTTCAACCTAGAAGACAAAATTTGGTGAGCCAAGTGGGATTTGTGTACTGATCATTACCACCAAGTATCATCAAGATTGGGTGAAAAAATATTTGCTGGTATTTCGGAAACTCGTTATTTCTTAGAAGCTTGGCTACCCATCTCAATGAAAGTGCTTTCCACAGTCTGTGCCTGGGGCTACTTGAAGAGGAAACAAACCATAGCGACAAAACTGAGAACTCCTTTATTTTGTCAAGTTTCAAAGAGCTCCTACAAACCATGTTGGATTTAGAGTTCCAAATTCATCTTTCTATATAGGAGAGAACAGAGGGAAAACTAAATATAAAAACTGCTACTGTAGACGAACGCTTCAACCTAGAAAAACAAAATTTGGTGAGCCAAGTGGGATTTGTGTACTGATCATTAGCAACAAGTATCATCAAGATTGGGTGAAAAAATATTCGCTGGTATTTCGGAAACTCGTTATTTCTTAGAAGCTTGGGAACCCCTCTCAATGTAAGTGCTTTTCCACAGTCTGTGCCTGGGGCTACTTGAAGAGGAAACAAACCATAGCGACAAAACTGAGAACTCCTTCATTTTGTCAAGTTTCAAAGAGCTACTACAAACCATGTTGGATTTAGAGTTCCAAATTCATATTTCTATATAGGAGAGAACAGAGGGAACCCTAAATATAAAAATTGCTACTGTAGATGAACGCTTCAACCTAGAAGAACAAAATTTGGTGAGCCAAGTGGGATTTGTGTACTGATCATGACCACCAAGTATCATCAAGATTGGGTGAAAAAATATTTGCTATTATTTCGGAAACTCGTTATTTCTTAGAAGCTTGAAAACCCCTCTCAATGAAAGTGCTTTTCCACAGTCTGTGCCTAGGGCTACTTGATGAGGAAACAAACCATAGAGACAAATCTGAGAACTCCTTTATTTTGTCAAGTTTCAAAGAGCTACTGCAAACCATGTTGGATTTAGAGTTCCAAATTCATCTAACTATATAGGAGAGAACAGAGAGAAATCTAAATATAAAAACTGCTACTGTAGACGAACGCTTCAACCTAGAAGACCAAAATTTGGTGAGCCAAGTGGGATTTGTGTACTGATCATTACCACCAAGTATCAACAAGATTGTGTGAAAAAATATTTGCTGGTATTTCGAAAACTCGTTATTTCTTAGAAGCTTGGCAACCCATCTCAATGAAAGTGCTTTCCACAGTCTGTGCCTAGCTCTACTTGAAGAGGAAACAAACCATAGAGACAAATCTGAGAACTCCTTTATTTTGTCAAGTTTCAAAGAGCTACTGCAAACCATGTTGGATTTAGAGTTCCAAATTCATCTATCTATATAGGAGAGAACAGAGTGAAACCTAAATATAAAAACTGCTACTGTAGACGAACGCTTCAACCTAGAAGAACAAAATTTGGTGAGCCAAGTGGAATATGTGTACTGATCATTACCACCAAGTATCATCAAGATTGGGTGAAAAAATATTTGCTGGTATTTCGGAAACTCGTTATTTCTTAGAAGCTTGTGAACCCCTCTCAATGAAAGTGCTTTTCCACAGTCTGTGTCTAGGGCTACTTGAAGAGGAAACAAACCATAGAGACAAATCTTAGAACTCCTTTATTTTGTCAAGTTTCAAAGAGGTACTACAAACCATGTTGGATTTAGAGTTCCAAATTCATCTATCTATATAGGAGAGAACAGAGAGAAACCTAAATATAAAAACTGCTACTGTAGACGAACGCTTCAACCTAGAAGACCAAAATTTGGTGAGCCAAGTGGGATTTGTATACTGATCATTACCACCAAGTATCAACAAGTTTGTGTGAAAAAATATTTGCTGGTATTTCGGAAACTGGTTATTTCTTAGAAGCTTGGCAACCCATCTCAATGAAAGTGCTCTCCACAGTCTGTGCCTAGGGCTTCTTTAGGAGGAAACAAACCATAGAGACAAAACTGAGAACTCCTTTATTTTGTCAAGTTTCAAAGAGCTACTACAAACCATGTTGGATTTAGAGTTCCAAATTCATCTATCTATATAGGAGAGAACAGAGGGAAACCTAAATATAAAAACTGCTACTGTAGACGAACGCTTCAACCTAGAAGAACAAAATTTGGTGAGCCAAGTGGGATTTGTGTACTGATCATAACCACGAAGTATCATCAAGATTGGGTGAAAAAATATTTGCTGGTATTTCGGAAACTCGTTATTTCTTAGAAGCTTGGCAACCCCTCTCAATGAAAGTGCTTTTCCACAGTCTGTGCCTAGGGCTACTTGAAGAGGAAACAAACCATAGAGAAAAATCTGAGACCTCCTTTATATTGTCAAGTTTCAAAGAGCTACTACAAACCATGTTGGATTTAGAGTTCCAAATTCATCTATCTATATAGGAGAGAACAGAGAGAAACGTAAATATAAAAACTGCTATTGTAGACGAACGCATCAACCAAGAAGAACAAAATTTGGTGAGCCAAGTGGGATTTGTGTACTGATCATTACCACCAAGTATCAACAACCTTGTGTGAAAAAATATTTGCTGGTATTTCGGAAACTCGTTATTTCTTGGAAGCTTGGCAACCCCTTTCAATGAAAGTGCTTTTCCCGAGTCTCTGCCTAGGGCTACTAAAGAGGAAACAAACCATAGAGACAAAACTGAGAATTCCTTTATTTTGTCAAGTTTCAAAGAGCTACTACATACCATGTTGGATTTAGAGTTATAAATTCATCTATCTATATATGAGAGAACAGAGTGAAACCTAAATATAAAAACTGCTACTGTAGACGAACGCTTCAACCTAGAAGAACAAAATTTGGTGAGCCAAGTGGGATTTGTGTACTGATCATTACCACCAAGTATCATCAAGATTGGGTGAAAAAATATTTGCTGGTATTTCGGAAACTCGTTATTTCTTAGAAGCTTGGCAACCCATCTCAATGAAAGTGCTTTCCACAGTCTGTGCCTGGGGCTACTTGAAGAGGAAACAAACCATAGCGACAAAACTGAGAACTCCTTTATTTTGTCAAGTTTCAAAGAGCTACTACAAACCATGTTGGATTTAGAGTTCCAAATTTATCTTTCTATATAGGAGAGAACAGAGGGAACCCTAAATATAAAAACTGCTACTGTAGATGAACGCTTCAACCTAGACGAACAAAATTTGGTGAGCCAAGTGGGATTTGTGTACTGATCATGACCACCAAGTGTCATCAAGATTGGGTGAAAAAATATTTGCTGGTATTTCGGAAACTTGTTATTTCTTAGAAGCTTGGGAACCCCTCTCAATGAAAGTGCTATTTCCACAGTCTGTGCCTAGGGCTACTTGATGAGGAAACAAACCATAGAGACAAATCTGAGAACTCCTTTATTTTGTCAAGTTTCAAAGAGCTACTGCAAACCATGTTGGATTTAGAGTTCCAAATTCATCTATCTATATAGGAGAGAACAGAGAGAAATCTAAATATAAAAACTGCTACTGTAGACGAACGCTTCAACCTAGAAGAACAAAATTTGGTGAGCCAAGTGGGATTTGTGTACTGATCATTACCACCAAGTATCATCAAGATTGGGTGAAAAAATATTTGCTGGTATTTCGGAAACTCGTTATTTCTTGGAAGCTTGGCAACCCCTTTCAATGAAATTGCTTTTCCCGAGTCTCTGCCTAGGGCTACTTAAAGAGGAAACAAACCATAGAGACAAAACTGAGAATTCCTTTATTTTGTCAAGTTTCAAAGAGCTACTACAAACCATGTTGGATTTAGAGTTCCAAATTCATCTATCTATATATGAGAGAACAGAGTGAAACCTAAATATTCAAACAGCTACTGTAGACGAACGCTTCAACCTAGAAGAACAAAATTTGGTGAGCCAAGTGGGATTTGTGTACTGATCATTACCACCAAGTATCATCAAGATTGTGTGAAAAAATATTTGCTGGTATTTCGGAAACTCGTTATTTCTTAGAAGCTTGGCAACCCATCTCAATGAAAGTGCTTTCCACAGTCTGTGCCTGGGGATACTTGAAGAGGAAACAAACCATAGCGACAATACTGAGAACTCCTTTATTTTTTCAAGTTTCAAAGAGCTACTACAAACCATGTTGGATTTAGAGTTCCAAATTCATCTTTCTATATAGGAGAGAACAGAGGGAACCCTAAATATAAAAACTGCTACTGTAGATGAACGCTTCAACCTAGACGAACAAAATTTGGTGAGCCAAGTGGGATTTGTGTACTGATCATGACCACCAAGTGTCATCAAGATTGGGTGAAAAAATATTTGCTGGTATTTCGGAAACTTGTTATTTCTTAGAAGCTTGGGAACCCCTCTCAATGAAAGTGCTATTTCCACAGTCTGTGCCTAGTGCTACTTGATGAGGAAACAAACCATAGAGACAAATCTGAGAACTCCTTTATTTTGTCAAGTTTCAAAGAGCTACTGCAAACCATGTTGGATTTAGAGTTCCAAATTCATCTATCTATATAGGAGAGAACAGAGAGAAATCTAAATATAAAAACTGCTACTGTAGACGAACGCTTCAACCTAGAAGAACAAAATTTGGTGAGCCAAGTGGGATTTGTGTACTGATCATTACCACCAAGTATCATCAAGATAGGGTGAAAAAATATTTGCTGGTATTTCGGAAACTCGTTATTTCTTAGAAGCTTGACAACCCATCTCAATGAAAGTGCTTTCCACAGTCTGTGCCTAGGGCTACGTTAAAAAGAAACAAACCATAGAGACAAAACTGAGAACTCCTTTATTTTGCCAAGTTTCAAAGAGCTACTACAAACCATGTTGGATTTAGAGTTCCAAATTCATCTATCTATATAGGAGAGAACAGAGGGAAACCTAAATATAAAAACTGCTACTGTAGACGAACGCTTCAACCTAGAAGAACAAAATTTGGTGAGCCAAGTGGGATTTGTGTACTGATCATTACCACCAAGTATCATCAAGATTGGGTGAAAAAATATTTACTGGTATTTCGGAAACTCGTTATTTCTTAGAAGCTTGGCAACCCCTCGCAATGAAAGTGCTTTTCCACAGTCTGTGCCTAGGGCTACTTGAAGAGGAAACAAACCATAGAGACAAATCTGAGAACTCCTTTATTTTGTCAAGTTTCAAAGAGCTACTACAAACCATGTTGGATTTAGAGTTCCAAATTCATCTATCTATATAGGAGAGAACAGAGGGAAACCTAAATATAAAAACTGCTACTGTAGACGAATGCTTCAACCTAGAAGAACAAAATTTTGTAAGCCAAGTGGGATTTGTGTACTGATCATTACCATCAAGTATCATCAAGATTGGGTGAAAAAATATTTGCTGGTATTTCGGAAACTCGTTATTTATTAGAAGCTTGGCAACCCCTCTCAATGAAAGTGCTTTTCCACAGTCTGTGCCTAGGGCTACTTGAAGAGGAAACAAACCATAGAGAAAATCTGAGACCTCCTTTATTTTGTCAAGTTTCAAAGAGCTACTACAATCCATGCTGGATTTAGATTTCCAAATTCATCTATCTATATAGGAGAGAACAGAGAGAAACCTAAATATAAAAACTGCTATTGTAGACGAACGCTTCAACCTAGAAGAACAAAATTTGGTGAGCCAAGTGGGATTTGTGTACTGATCATTACCACCAAGTATCAACAAGATTGTGTGAAAAAATATTTGCTGGTATTTCGGAAACTCGTTATTTCTTGGAAGCTTCTCAACCCCTTTCAATGAAAGTGCTTTTCCCGAGTCTCTGCCTAGGGCTACTTAAAGAGGAAACAAACCATAGAGATAAAACTGAGAATTCCTTTATTTTGTCAAGTTTCAAAGAGCTACTACAAACCATGTTGGATTTAGAGTTCCAAATTCATCTATCTATATATGAGAGAACAGAGTGAAACCTAAATATAAAAACTGCTACTGTAGACGAACGCTTCAACCTAGAAGACAAAATTTGGTGAGCCAAGTGGGATTTGTGTACTGATCATTACCACCAAGTATCATCAAGATTGGGTGAAAAAATATTTGCTGGTATTTCGGAAACTCGTTATTTCTTAGAAGCTTGGCTACCCATCTCAATGAAAGTGCTTTCCACAGTCTGTGCCTGGGGCTACTTGAAGAGGAAACAAACCATAGCGACAAAACTGAGAACTCCTTTATTTTGTCAAGTTTCAAAGAGCTCCTACAAACCATGTTGGATTTAGAGTTCCAAATTCATCTTTCTATATAGGAGAGAACAGAGGGAAAACTAAATATAAAAACTGCTACTGTAGACGAACGCTTCAACCTTGAAAAACAAAATTTGGTGAGCCAATTGGGATTTGTGTACTGATCATTAGCAACAAGTATCATCAAGATTGGGTGAAAAAATATTCGCTGGTATTTCGGAAACTCGTTATTTCTTAGAAGCTTGGGAACCCCTCTCAATGTAAGTGCTTTTCCACAGTCTGTGCCTGGGGCTACTTGAAGAGGAAACAAACCATAGCGACAAAACTGAGAACTCCTTCATTTTGTCAAGTTTCAAAGAGCTACTACAAACCATGTTGGATTTAGAGTTCCAAATTCATATTTCTATATAGGAGAGAACAGAGGGAACCCTAAATATAAAAATTGCTACTGTAGATGAACGCTTCAACCTAGAAGAACAAAATTTGGTGAGCCAAGTGGGATTTGTGTACTGATCATGAACACCAAGTATCATCAAGATTGGGTGAAAAAATATTTGCTGGTATTTCGGAAACTCGTTATTTCTTAGAAGCTTGGGAACCCCTCTCAATGAAAGTGCTTTTCCACAGTCTGTGCCTAGGGCTACTTGATGAGGAAACAAACCATAGAGACAAATCTGAGAACTCCTTTATTTAGTCAAGTTTCAAAGAGCTACTGCAAACCATGTTGGATTTAGAGTTCCAAATTCATCTATCTATATAGGAGAGAACAGAGGGAAACCTAAATATAAAAACTGCTACTGTAGACGAACGCTTCAACCTAGAAGAACAAAATTTTGTGAGCCAAGTGGGATTTGTGTACTGATCATTACCACCAAGTATCATCAAGATTGGGTGAAAAAATATTTGCTGGTATTTCGGAAACTCGTTATTTCTTAGAAGCTTGGCCACCCCTCTCAATGAAAGTGCTTTTCCACAGT